>NW_022096196.1:0-5000 GCF_006542625.1 Nomascus leucogenys
CATCGGAAACATTTATCATCTAGTACACACCTAGATGTGCCTGACTTATCAGGTTGCGTGATATTTGTAAAACCATAATACTGGGATGTAGTTACACAAAAGTGGCTATTACTGGAGACAACAAACATCTTAGATTGAGTAAAACTGGAAAGCCTTAATAGCCTCAACAAGTTTGGGCTTTTGTGGTGGGCAATAGGAATTACTAGAGGTTTTCCAACAGACCAGTGAAACAATTAGAAAACTTAAAAAAGAAGTAGTTTTAAAGTTGCACTGATTAGCAGGGGAAAGTCCACAGGTAGAGTGATCAACTATGAGGCTATTTCCATAGAAGAGCTAAGAAAGAATCCATCAATGTTGTTAGTAAGAATACAAAGAGAAAAGAGATATGGAAATTATTACAGAAGTGGCATTGGCAGCATTTAATGACTGGTGGCATGTAGGAAGCAAGGCTTGAAAAAGAATCAGGGATGATTCTAAGATTTCAAACCAGAGTGATTAGGAGAATGTTGGAGAGATTGCAAAGATGGTTCAACACGGGAACAAGGCTAGACTAGAAGCGTCTGTGGGTGTCTATGCCAAGGGTAGGCAAAGGGCACAGCAGGGCACCTCTGCTACCCCTCCCAAATCCCCCACAACTCACTTCAAATAAATGTATAGTCCAATAAAAGCAGTGTACTTCCTATGAAGCCACCCCTTCCAACTGAGTTGATCCTGAATTCCCTTTTATGTAAAAATTCTGAAGCCACTACTGAAGTATACAAGTGTAGAAAGATGGAATAGCAGGCCACAACCAATGTGTGGTGGAGCTGGCTCACAGAGCTGGTTGTGTCATCTCTTTCCAACCCCATGATCAGTGACATCATGTAGGTAGCTTGAAACTGGCCCACCGAGGAATATTCACACCCCAGAATTTGGCAAGCTCTCTAAATTCAGGCACTTTTCCCCCAGAAAGCCAGTTGTTAAATATTTATATATCTCTTGAGGAACTGGCTATGAAAGCAAGAAAATTAGTGAAGTATTACATAACCCTTGAATGACTGTGAAGATAAACTTTAAGAATAACATCTGGAAGAAGAAAAAGGAGAAGCTCATGAGTTTGAGGTATGATTGATACGGCATTGGCTATGAAGGTTCATGACAGGTGGGATGGCAGATTTATTCCCATGCAGAAGGGATCTCCAATATTTCTAGGTTAGTCATTGGTACCTTGAGGAAAATTTTCTTCTGATTTTATAAACAATGTTTAATACTCTGGTACAAATAATGTTTTTCATAGATGACCATTGTTCTGGCTTCTCATTCTTCCTGTTAGAATGGTCCTGCTGGGTTTCCTTACAGATCAGATTAATATTTCAATTGAGCAATAATGAATTTCTTCAGCAGGCTAGCTGCTGAATGTGGGAAGCAATTATTAAGGAGATAGCAAATCACCACGGTAATTATTACTAAACTTCCCTTTCAGGGCATCTTTTCAGAACTAGAATCTGTGTTACAACGTCCACACCGCCCCCTCTACAAGCCCCATCTGCGCAGTCTTTCTCCTACCTCCTCCAAAAGGCTAGTGTATTTTGTACTCACTCTTTCATAATGAATCATTTCTAAGGCTTAATCCTTCAACTGTGAAATTTATTACAGAAATTGTTCACTAGAGCAGGCAAGATACAAGAGATGATTATATCTATCTGACATTTTGCTTGGGTTAAGGTTAAGATATCCATTATTTTGAACCATATTCTCCTATACAAGACAAAATATGGTTCTTCAAACCTACTCAACTGTTGAAAAAACTGTGAGGATTGTGCAATAGTAATTTCCATTTCATCTTCAAGAAAGATGATTAGGTGCTACAAAATAGTCCAATCTCTTGCTATGTGGTTTGAGCACATAACCGGTGCTCAAAAATGTTTGTGGAAAGACTGGAATATTTTCCTGTAACAGTAGAGTTCCATCACACTAAGCTTTAAATCAAATAGTTGAGGAACTAAGAGAATAAATGTCCTTTTAACTTAAAATAATGTTTTCAACTGTTGGATTAATTTACTCAATCAATAATGTGCAAATCTTGAGTATTAATTCTCTTAGCTTGAGTATCTTTAATTCTCATTTAAGGAGAAAATATTTAGCATGATTTGTTGATTCATTACCATTTAAAGTTACCAAAACAGAATACGTGGTGACATTAAAAAGTATAAAGAAAGTGACAAGAGAGATATGATGAATTTATTCACCATAAAAAGGGCAAAAGGAACAGGAGAAATAAAAATATAAAGGCTTCCCTTTGTCTAGTGGTGGTACAGCTTCTCAGGAATGAAGATGGTAGATTAATATTGATGACTTGTAAGGTTGATATAAAAAATCTGGTGACTAAGTAAGTCTCTCTGCAATTCTCTTTTATGGCAAAAAAAACAAAAACAAAAAGCAAAAAAACGAAAGTGAGTTAACTGAAATCAAATAACTTATCAAAGTTGCCAGACAATGTATACCTCTCTGAGTCTGGAAATACAAATGACTCATCTATTTCTTATTCTTTCAACTGTATTCTTTTTCCTGTATGTATTTACCATACTTGGCATTTTAATTTTTTTGTTTGCTATGACGTCTCTCACATATACATATATATATATATATATATATATATATATATATATATATATATGTATGTATATATGTATATATGCAGCCTTAACCACCTGGCTCAGCGATCCTCCCACCTCTGCCTCCCAGTAGCTGGTACTTTAGGGACACACCACTGCACCTGGCTAATTTTTTTCATATTTGAAGAGAGGAGGTTTCACCAGCTTGCCCAGGCTGGTTTGCTATAAATTTCATGCATCAAGGTACACATAGGAGAAACGATAACTAATTAGACATATTGATAAGGGCCAAGTGAATGAAAGAAACAGAAAGTACTATGCAGAAATTGGAACTTGGTGCAGCCTAGAAGAATAAATATGCATTGTGGAAGTGGCGACTGAAAGAGAAGACAAACATTTCATAGGCTACAATACTCAGGGATAGGTACCGTGGTCAGGCTGTGAAGCGCAAGGATCTGACTAGTGTTTTGAATACAATGTGTCAGACTACGGGAAGTTGATTAGTGGCCTGAAGAGTATACACCCCATCCTAGAGGTTAGCAATCTATTATGACGTGGAACATATTTTGTTGAACAGTTACTATGCTCTAGGTGCTTTTATGTTCTAAAGATTTCATAAGCATTACCTTATTGAAACTTCACAATAATCCTAGGAGGTAGAACTCATTTAACTCATATTTTATAGTCAATGAAACTGAAGCTCAGAAAATTTAATCAATTTGCCCAAAGTCAAATAGCTAGTAAGAAATACTGCTGACTTTAGAGCCTGCATTCTTTGTAAGCTTATTGACATGGTACCATGATAGGAATGGCAGGATCAAAGACCCATTGCCAGTGCATAATTGGTATAGACATACCATCATCCAGGACCCCAGTTCGGACACTAAAATCCACGGATGCTCAAGCCCCTTAAACAAAATGTAGCATTTGCATATAACCTACACACATCCTTCCATGTAGTTTACATTTTTTCTAGATTACTTATAATACCAAATACAATGTAAATGCTATGTAAAGAGTTGTTATACGGTATTTTACAAACTTGTATTTTTTTATTTTTGTATTGCTATTTTTATTGTTTTTTTGAGGAATATTTTTGATCCATGATTGGAGGAATCCATGGATGTGAAATTCATGGATAGAGAGGGCTGGCTGTATTGGGTAGCGGAGTAAAGGAGATGCACAAATGGTTAAAACAATAGTCCGGACAAGCAATAAGAAGGGCAGTAGAGAAAGAAAGACAAGGGTGCAATACATGTTTTGAAGCCAGAATGATTGGAACTTGCTCTCTGCTACAGACTGAATATTTGTGTTTCTCCACAACTCATGTTGAAACCTCAAAACCAATGTGATGGTTATTTGGAGGTGGGGCCTTTGGGAAGTGATTAGGTCATGAGGTCAGGGACCTAATGAATGGGATAATTGCTTTTATAAAAGAGACCCCAGAGTACTCCAAAAACCTCCTTCCACCATGTGAGGATGCGGCAAGAAGACAGTTGTCAATGCACCAGAAAGGGAACCTTCTCTAGACACTGATTGCCGGAACCTTCACCTTTGGACTTCCCAGCCTCCAGAAATAAATTTCTATTGTTTGTAAGCTATGCAGTCTGTGGTATTCTGTTACAGCAGCCTGAAAGGACTAAGAGTAACGGGTTATGGAGGGTGGTGGAGGAAACAAGAACCTGGAAATGGGGCCTGTATCTTAGTGGGAAGGCTGTAAAAGTTGGGTTTCTAGAAAAAGACTGCAGGAAATGAGTGGAAAGCGGAAGGCAATAGACTCACAAAATGGTAATTGCTGGTGTTGGGCACTGAGTGGGATCATGCCTGCCATACCACACACATCTCTGCTGACTCCATAAGCAATTTCCTTTTGAAGATTCGTGATCAGTCATACCAGAGCGGCAATCACGATTACCACTGCACTTATCACTTTAGAATTTATGAAAATGAAATTTTCTTTTGACATTCTCCATTACTCTTCGAGCATTTAACTCAAACTTCCATTTCCCCTGAATTTGTTTGGTACTTTTCTGATGGTATGTTTCTAATTGTTTTAAAACGAGTGTGGTTAGTAGAACTTTTGCTTTAATGGAATATTTAGGCTATCACAAACTTTCTCTATGAATCAGCTATACCAGTGGATTTCATGCTTTTTGACACCATCCAGTGTAAAAAACATGATATAACAACCCAGTACACACATTCATATGCAACTACCTACCTATTTTACCAAAATCAAATGTTAACAAAACAACACTTATCTTCTGATATTCTCTATTCAATTCTATTCCATTTAAAAATGCTCACTGAAACTCGCCAAATTGATATCCATAGTGACCCACAGATTGAAAACAGCAAGCTTAATTCAGAGCTCCATCCAAATAGGTAACCATCAGCTCGGGCCCT
>NW_022096196.1:10000-36663 GCF_006542625.1 Nomascus leucogenys
TACAATGTTTCCCAGTCACTTTCCTATTACCCCATGATGGGAGTTCAAAGTTGATGGCATCGTTTCTCCTACTCTCATTTGTGGAGGGGACAATGTTGGCTGGGTGGTGCTTCACCTGCTGAGAATCTAGCAGTATGAGATGAGCTCCTGCAGCTCTAGTTGGAACTCATAATTAATATTCCTACATGGGGGTGGGAGGAGGACATGTCCAATGGAATGAAAGCTCATAAAGATATGTGTCAAATACGCTGGTTTAGGTGGACCTATGTATAACAATTTACATTAAAAAATAATTTTAATGTCTTTTTTTTCCCTTTCAACTATTTATTCTGATACACGAGCTTCTCACACACATCTTGGGAGGAGTCTTCAGTCCAAACACAGAATTTTTCTCCTAGAACCATTAAAGTTGGAGGGTGCTGTGGCCTCAGAACAATCTATTTTCTATTGTAGTGGCTTTTGGGGTCATGGCTGGCTTCTCAAAATAGTTTAGAAAGTTTAGATCCAGGCCCAAATGGTAACCACAGTGGCCAGTATTCCCTTCATTTGTGGGCTAAATTCACGAGAAAACTGACAGAATTTGTCCAGGTGCGAGGCATGAGTGACGTGCAGGAGCGGAATGTCCATCCCCAAGGAGAGGTCTGCAGTCCACAGACTGGGCGTGCCAGGGAAGGGACCAGGGCCCCCAGGGAAAGCAGGACTGAATGTTTCCTGTTCACTATCCCTGGCTGCTGACCCTCATTCCACCCACCAGGTCTACAGCTTGGCTTTGCCCCTTTTGTCACAGGACCTTATATGGTCAGTGGACAATGCTGACCTTCAGGCTACTTGTCTGCAACAAGGAGACTGCCATGTCTGCCCTGTCAGCCAACTGCTGAGTCACCTGATGTGGACATCTTAGTAATTCCAAACTCCTTTTTCATCCTCTGCCTTTGGGTGTCTGAGCCTTCTGGGCCCACTGTCTTGTCACCAGTTGCCCATTGTTTGACTCAGAAAGCTCAGCCTTCGTCACTGGAGTCCATCTAGTTTCACGCTATGGTCACTGATGACCTTGATGTGGAGGGATCCAAAGGACTTTCTGCCCTCATCTTGGTTGACCTCTTAGCAACATGTGCAGGTTTCTTCCTTGAAATATGCGCTTCTATTGGCCTCCATGATCCACACAGCCTGTTAGTTTTCTTCCGTCTTTCTGCCTGGTTCATCTTGGGTAGTTCCTGCTCCTCAGCTCACATCTATACCTTGGTGTTTTTCACTACCCCCGATTTTCCCTGGGTGATCTCTCCCAATCCCACAGCTTTATAACCCCATGTATCAGTTAGCTATTGCTGCAATATTGCTATGTAACAGACTACCCTGAAACTCAGTGTCAGACAGAAGTTGGCATTTTCTGAGTGAGGAAAGTGAGGCTCAGTGAGAAAAATGAACCTCTCGGGGACATGAGTGACATGAGTTCCAAATTAGATTTCCAGTTCACTGTATTTTCTACTGTGTTCTGAACTTACAGAAAGGATCGATCATTATCTGTCTCATTTCTATGAACAGCTAATGAGCTACCATATTTCAAAAAAAATTTCAGAAATCTCTCCCTTATTTTTGTTCTCCAAAATACCGTAAAAACATGCCATTAGTGTCTCTCATTAACTTCCTTTATCTGATTCTTAAATGAGAGCTTTCGTTCATTTGCCACAGCGATAATGACATATTTAAATTCTCCTTCTTTTTCCAAATTGTCAAAAATAATCAGTTTCTATAAAATTATTAATTATGTCTACATTTTCAAGTTCAGTACAATAAAATGTTACTAATTTGGAATAAAGGAAGCATCCATTAGGATTCTTTGGTGGCACACAGAAGCAAATGATCCTGGCTAGCATACAGACAAGAAGAATTTATTAGAATAACAATAACCAGCACCTATAGCACTTACTTTGATTAGGCACCATTCTAAGCACTGGACTCATTAATTTCTAGATTAATGCCTATATAGTAAGTACTGCTATTAGCCCCACTTTACAGATGAGGAAACCAAGGCACATAGAAGTTAAGTAACTTGCTCCAGATTGTGCAGTTAGGGTATGGCTAAATATGGATTTGAACCCAAGCTGTGTAGCTCCAGAGTCTTAGGCACTACAGCCTGTCCAAGGATCTGGGGTAGTCACAGAATTGAGGGGAAACCTAAGGAAACAGGTTCAAAGAGGGTAGAAACCAGGTCGTGGTAGAGGCCTGTCACTGGAAGAAGCTCTAATCATCCTCATCTCCCAAACCCTTGATTCCATTTAAAGGCTCCAGATACAAAGTCCTGGGAGAGAGGCCCACTTGGGCCTTGACGAGGAGAAGGCAGGGCAGCTTTACTGGCAGTTTCACCAAGGCTGAGCACAGAGGGAAGAATCTATTCCCCTAGAGAAGACAGGAGTGTTGTAAAAAGAAAACAATGAATTTGGGAGGTTGGACAGCAAAACACTGCCCATTACATGGAGCATGAAGGAAAGGAGATTTTTATTTCATATTAACAAATAGCTCATGATAGCAGTTGTGTGAGAAATTCCTCAACTGCCTTTAAAATGTGTCCTCAGTAGACTCCTTTATTTGGAAGAGATGTCCCAACTTTTTCCTGTCTCACCACCCATGCCCCGCCACCATGGCCATACCCTAACTGCTCTATGGAGCCCATGTGTTCCCACTTTAGCTGGATGACAGCGTGCTCAAGCCTCTATCATCAGGGAAAAGTCTTTCCTGGCCCATGTAGCTACTGACTTACATATAACTCTGCTTTCCTCACAACTCGGCTTCTTAAAAAGACAGTCTCCAATCCCCACACTCCCTACTTCTTGCACAGTCACTCCCAAATCTACTATCATGTTGCTTCTTTGTCATTTCCGCCACTCCACTGAAACTGCCCTTGCTCAAGCCACAAATCACTGGACTTTGCCAAAACAAATGAACACACTTCTCTCCTTATCTTTGTTGCCTTCTCTGCAGCACTCCATATTCTGACACTCTGTCCTCTGGAAGCTCTTATCTGCGCTAGGCTCTTACTTGGTTTTCCTCTTTTCTCTACAGAAGTCTCCTCCTTAATGCCATTCTTCAGTTCTTTCTTCTCAGTTCATTTCGTAAATGTCGGCATTTTCCAGACCTCCTGTTCTTCTCACTCTACACGTTCAACCTGGAGGACCTAATTACTTCTATGTTCGTAAATCTCAAAATTCATCTCCAACTAGAGCTCCCTATTGATCTCCAAAATAGCAACTCTCCATTTAGAAGTCCTATTGATATCTCAAATTAAATATGTCCAAAACTCATCCGTTTTCACCTCTAAGCTTGTTCTTCCTTCTTAATTATCTCAGCGAATGTCATCTTCATCTTCTCATCCACACCAGAAACTTCAAAGCCATTCTTGCCTCTCTCTCCTCATTGCTCACATCCAACTAAACACTAAGTCTTATAGATCCTTCCTTTGTAATATCTCCTATGTCTACCCACCTCCTCTCTAGTCTTCCTACTGATATAATGTAGGCTCTATCACTTCTTGCCAGAAATAAGCCTTCTTAAGTGATCTCTCTGCCTCCGATCTGTACCTTCTTCAATTCTCTAAATTGCTGCCAGAGAAATTTTCTAAAATGCAAATATGATCATGCAAGTCCCAGAATTAAAATCCTTTTATGGTACCCACATATTTCAAGATGAAGTTCAAATTCTTGAGTTTGGCACACAAGTAAGATGAGGCTTCTGTTGCCTCTTAAGCTTCATGTCTCTTGTTAGGTCCTCCAGAGCCTTTCAATACAACCATAAGGAAGGATCAATGGTTGCTCAAATATGTCATGGCCTCTCTGCCTTCTTCCATGCTGCTTCCTGTTTCTTGAATGCTCTCTACTGTGTTGGACACTGTCCCCTAAAATTCAGGTGCACCTAGAACCGGTGAATGTGATTTTATTTGAAAATAGGTTTTTATAGATATAATCAAGTTAGGACAAGGTCATACAGGGTTAGGGTGGGCCCTAAATCCAATATGACGGGTGTCCTTATAAGAAATTTGGACATAGACACAGACACACAAGCAAGAAGGGAAGAAAGTCCTGTGGAAACTGAAACAGAGATTGGAATGATGCATCTATTAACCAAAAAATGCCAAGGATTGCTGGCAACCACCAGAAGGTAGAAGAGGGGCATTGTATTAGGCTATTCCTGCATTGCTATAAAGGAATAGCTGAGACTGGGTAATTTACAAAGAAAAGAGGTTGAGTTGGCTCCCAGTTCTTCAGGCTTTATGGGAAGCATGGTGCTGGCATCTGCTATGTTTCTGGAGAAGCCTCAGGAAACTTACAGTCATGTTGGAAGGTGAAGGCGGGGATAAGCACATCACATAGCCAGAGTAGGAGCAAGACAGAGAGCAAGGTCCCACGTAGTTTCGTGTTTCTTTTTTTAGATAGAGTCTCACTCTTGTCACCCAGGCTGGAGTGCAATAGCATGAACTCAGCTCACTGCAACCTCCACTTCCTGGGTTTAAGCGATTCCCCTGCCTCAGCCTTCCAAGTAGCTGGGATCACATGCACCTGCCACCACACCTGGCTAATTTTTGTATTTTTAGTGGAGACGGGGTTTCGCCATGTTGGCCAGGCTGGTCCCGAACTCATGACCTCATGATCTGCCCACCTCAGCCTCCCAAAGTGCTGGGATTACAGGTGTGAGCCACCACACTCAGCTGCCACATAGTTTTAAACAGTCAGATCTCACTTCTCACAGAGAAGTCACTCACTGTCGTGAAGACAGCACTAAAAGGATGGTACTAAACCATGCATGAGAAATCTGCCCCATGATCCAATCACCTCCCACCAGACCCCACCTCCAACACTGGGGATTACATTTCAACACGAGATTTAGGCGAGGACACAGATCCAATCTATATCAGACATGGAACAAATTATCCCTTAGAGCCACTGGAAGGAACTGACTCTGCTGACACCTTGATCTCAGATGATTAGCCCACAGAACAAGGACAGAACACATTTCTGTTGTTTTAAACCATCCAATTTGTGGTATTTTGTTATGGCCACTCTAGGAAACTAAAATACCCTCTCTACTCTTTCTTGCATTGCTAATAATCTCAACACAACTCAGCATTTTCTTCTACGGGAAGCCTTCCTTGCACTTTCCCATCCCTAAACCATTCCCCCTTAATTACAAGTCTTTCCTCTGTTGTCTTATTGCATTCTAAAGATCTTTATTATAATGCATTGCTATGCTGTCATCTTTTTTTTTTTGGGGGGGTCTCTTTAGTAAGAGTACCGTAGAGAGTGAGTGGGTGCCTACCTGGTAGTCTCAGTATCCTGCATGGTGCTGGCAAGAAGAAAAATAAGTACAGTTACTGTTTGGTGAATGCTAACATGCCTCTAAAGAAATGTGATTTTTATTTCATTCAAATGGAGTATTACAAATCATTAAGTATAGTGGACATGTTAATAGGAAAAATAAAATCTCACGTAAGGCCAATGTGTATAATGCATTGCCAACAAAATTACTGTAACATAAAAGAATAGCTGTTTCTACTACTGAAGTTAACTATATTCACTAGCAATTATGAGAATTATGTCCATCCTATCTCAAATCATGAATTATTTGCTTTGAATTTATTTTACTGTTTTGAATAGTAGTTTATAACAAAAATCAATGTCATATGAGTATCTAAATAATAGAAATATCCTTTGTAAACAATAAGATACTGGGAGTCAGGAATGTTTCCAACATGCCTTATTACCTTGACCCTCAAGGGGTTGTAATCTCTCACCTGCTTCAGCGATGTGCATCTATTACTGGGATAAACTCACAGGTTTATAAGCCTCATTAGGAAAGGAAGGATCCAAAGTGTACTGTAGAACAAGCTTGTCCTTATGCAGTCCAGGACAGCTTTGAACATAGCCCAACACAAATCTGTAAACTTTCTTAAAACATATGTGATTTTTTTGCAATTTTTTTAAATTTTTTTATTTTTTTAGCTGATCAGCTGTTGTTAGTGTGTTTTATGTGTTGCCTAAGACAATTCTTCTTCCAGCGTGGCCCAGGGAAGCCAAAAGACTGGACAATCCTGGTGTAGAATATTAATCTGACAAATCGCTTGTCAGAAGTATGAGATTTTTACTCACTAAAAACTACCTCTTCATGGCCTGAGGTGGCTCAGAGAGCTATCCCCACTTTGCTGTCATGGGAACTATGAATCACAGTCTCAGAGTCTATATCCAAGACCTCACAAATCTGTGGAAATTAGCCTAATAAAGATATAGTAAGTTGGACTTTTAAGAATTCACTAATTTGATGACTTGCCACACATACAATTATGTTACCCTCAGATGGTAATGGAGGACTGTTTTTCTGAAAGTGATAAGAACATTATGCACATATGTTCAGGCCTAAAAAGACCAATTGTTATTAATATTAACAAAGATAGCCAAGGCCTTTAGTGTTTTGTTTGTAAAATCCCTTGCTTCATTGAGGGCTATGAGAGGAAGTAAAGCCAGGCCTTCAGAATAATTATTTTTCTTATTCACTCAACTCATGCAGCTAAACAACAGGCCTATGTAGCACAAACATGAAACATTACTTTTTAGGCTATCCCAAATTGTTTAACATACACAATGTGCCAGGCCTGTGGTGGGTTCTAGAGAGCCACAAAGACTCAATCCTTGCCTTCAGAGGCTCATATCTACTTGGGAGAAAGGTGATTTCATTGCCACAGATTTCAATGGTAACACAAGAGAAGAATGACTCATTCCAACTTTTGCAATCAGGGAGAGCTTCCGGGGAACCAGTGCAGATCTGCTGCTAACAGGGAAGGAAAAAAATACCAGGATAGAATAAGTAATCACACAGATCATGGTACACACAAGGTGGGTGGAATCTGCCAGTCCTCACCTTCAGAAAGTTCCTATCTGGGGTGGGGGGGGCAGAACCATAAAGGGAAACTGGACTACAGTATAATGGTGAGCCCTTTGGTAGAGCTCAGCATAGGGTGTTATGAGTGCACAATGCTGGCACATCTAAGAGAAGGCCCACCCAAGGCCTCTGAGTGTAAGCAACACCAATGCTGCCTTGAAAACTAAGCAGGCCTTCACCAGTGGGGAGGAAAGGGCATTTCAGGTGCATATGGACAAAGCATGAACAGATATACAGGCAGCCCACTGGGGAAGTGGTTGAGGGTGGGGTGGGGCTGGAACAATATTTAGTTGGCATGGCTGCAGCTCCGGATGCAAGAATAGGGCTAAAGGGTGTGACAAAGTAAAACTGCAGGGGGCTTTGTAAGTGGAACTGTGAGAAGTAGGGCACTGGCAGCAGGAACTGAGGGAAGGATGGACCTAGAAATACTGAAGAGGTCAAATCAGCTGTGCCCTCTGATTGAATGCGAAGGATGAAAGAATGGAAGGATCCAAGGTTTTAAGACAAGGCAGAAAAGCAACTGTGTTGAGGTAAATGCTATGACAGATGGAATCACAGGGTACCCACCACAAGCTGGTGAGGTAAGAGCCTCAGCAGGATTCTGGAAAGGTGTGCTGGGCAGGATGAGCCCTGAAGGATGGGGAGTCAGCCAGGTGAAGGAATGGGTGGGTGGAAGAGGCCACTAAAGCAAATGAACGGCATGAGCAGAGACAGGAGGCTGAAGACCACATGCTGGAGGACTGCCAGCCATTCAGAATTACTGTCCCTTACCTTCTGGAAACATTTCTTTGTGTGAGAGGCACAGTGGTTAACAATGCCTCTAGGATCAGATTATTCAGGTTCACATCTGGTTGGCCACTTATAAGCTGTGTGGCCTCAGGCAAATTAGTTGACTCCCCAGTGCCTAAGGTTTGTAACACTTGCCACCCAGGAATGAAAATAACACCTTCCTGTAGGATTGCTGTGTGCTCTTTGAAGAGCGTTTTGAACACAGGTTAACTAGTAGTAACAGCAATAATATTAGTGATCATGGTAGCAGAATTACTTGGGGTTTCTTACTAACAGGAATTCACCACCAGGTCTACCTTCCAAGTCCACTGCCCCTTCCCTAGCTCCCTTTTCTCACCCTGAAATCGCCTTTGCAAAAATTATATCAGTGAGAATATTATGGCTGCCTTAATTATTCCTGGACTTAGGCCTAGGTCTAGCTAACTTTGGAAGACATATAGGTTATAGTTTAAATGAGAATAATGAGACCATCAGGCTAGGCGAAGGAGAGGATCCTGAATTCTGCTAATAGGCTGGTCACAAGATATGCAACTTCCCCAATTACTCCTGCAAATAACATCACCAATGTAGACTGCCCTTTTGAGATATCTTTTCAGGTTTTTTGCATGTCTGACACTGATGGCTCCACCTGGTCCTGCCAAACTGCTCCTGTGGCCCCACAGAGGAGTGACTCAGCTCAAGAGGACAGACAGCTTTGACGGCCTATGATTTCATCTCCACCCCAATCAATCAGCAGCAAGCACCTAGCCACTTTCACCCCTTCCCCCAAACTGCCTTTGAAAAATCCCTAACCTACACAGAGCGGAGCCTGTTGGGGGGTGAGGGGGGCAGGGGAGGGATAGTATTAGGAGAAATACCTAATGTAAATGACGAGTTGATGGGTGCGGCAAACCAACATGGCACATGTATGCCTAGGTAACAAACCTACACGTTGTCCACGTGTACCCTAGAACTTAAAGTATAATAATTTAAAAAAAAAGAAAAATCCCTAACATATGAGCCTTTGTGAGATTGATTTGAGTAATAACTTTGTCTACCATGGGACATGGCCAGGCTCGCATCAATTAAACTCTTTCTTTACTGCAATGCCATGGTCTTTATTTGCGCAGTGGGCAGGAAGAACCCCCTGGGTGGTTACAACCCCATCTACTCCACAATCATAGAATAACCAAAAGATCATGGTTTATAACATGACATTTTAATTCTGAAAATGTGTTGGACACCTCAGGCTGCATCACAAATATCTCAACTTCCTGTTCTGTCACCCAATTCACTTCTTTTTACTTTTCCCAAATTTTACTATCTCCTTTCTCCATAATTACTCCTAAAATATTCTTCTGTAAACAAACTGAAACTGACAGAGATGGGGAAAAGGCATGCAAAGTAAATCAGTGTATCCAAGAAGAACTGGCTCATGAACTGGTGTTTGGGAAGGAATTGCTATGGATAAGCAGCTTGTTAGAATGTTCATTCTTTTGCCTAAATCTCTAACTCTGCTACTCCAACTGCTTAATTTATCCTCAGGGGAAAGAGAAGCCATATACTAGTTCTTCATTTGGATTAATCATTTTCTAGTTTGACTTCCTCAGTTGCAAAGATTGTCAGCTCTCTCACTTTTCCTTTTGCAGCACATATCCTTTTCTTCAACTTTTAGACATTTTCCTTCTTGCAGAGGTGGCTCAATTACATGTGTATGTATATATATATATATGGAAACTAAGATGACATATTAATTTGTTAATAAAAATTAAGAAAAATAATGCTTGAGTAGTTGTGATACTCTGACTGTTTTAACAATGGTAGTGAAAGGAGGCAGAAGTTAGGAGGAACACCAACTTGCAAAATACGAGAATATTTCAACTAAACTATGGTTTTCGCTGATGGTCTTATTAAAGTTGTACAGATGGTATCAGGCAGACGGTGTTCATTACAACTATGGTATAATGACGGTCTGAAAAATCTTTTGCTTGTTCTTTGTCTGGGACCTGCTTGGGAACAGCTTTGGTATTTCCCTTTCCGCCAAGTTTGCCTTTCACTGGTGCTTTCCTGCACTGTGTCTTTATCACAGCGGGTATTTCTTTTTGTCAGAGAATCTATCTCATCATATTCAGAAAGCTTACTTTAAAAAGTTTTATAGTTCTCTTGCCTTTTTTCTTTGTGTTTTTTAGAATGTGACTCCCATTTCAATTTTTTTTGTTTCTTGTGTAAATATCCTTTTTTACATTAATTTTCTCTTTTTCCTTTGAGAAGACAAGACTCTCAAAAAAGAAGAGTCACCAATTACTGATAGGGAAAATATTTTTTTTCTCCCATTACAATGAAGACACCAAGACACAACAACACATGAAAAGAAATAACTATTAATCTTACAAGGATTTAGATGGTAGTACTCCCAAAATACTTAGAAAGCAAATTATTTTTGAATTCTACTACTCCAGCTGGACCCAGTGGTATGTGTCTGTATTCCCAGGTACTTGGGAGGATGTGGCAGGAGGATCACTTGAGCCCAGGAGTTTGAGGCCATAGTGAGCTATGATCATGCCTGTGAATAGCCACTGCACTTCACTCTGGGTAACATAAGGAGACCCTGTCTCTAAAAAACAAAGCAAAGCAACAACTCTGGCCTCAGAATCTTGAGGAATTCAGTAGTGAACTCAATGGAAAACTGAAATGAATTCAAGAACTATTTATTGAGGCTTCTTATGTATAAGGCATTGTGCTAAATTCTGTGGGGGCTATACAAAGATATATACAAGACATACAAAACTGGCCTCCAAAACTAAATATTTCAGGGAAGATACACCACGAAAAATAACTCTTGTACTAGACATGTAGAGAAAAATGCCATGAGAGAGCAAGAAAGCAAATGATTTATTAACATTAGGATGAATTTAAAAGGTATTTTGGAGATATTTGGCAGAGATTTAAAAAAATGCATATAATTTTATTTCCTTAAGCTATTGAAATTTTGGGGTTGTATATGTTACAACCTGTGGTTAATACAATGAAACTGACCAAATTGAACTATGTGCTATTTCCTAGCACAGGATAAATATTCGAGTTGGGTTTTAAAAGCTGAGCCTTTGGGCAGAGGGAAGAGGCTAAGGAAAGATTTAAAGGCAGGGAGGTACAGACTTACTGTGGTCCCTGTGGTATATTGTTACCTGGAACTTAAAAGTATATGCAGGAAGAGCTGGGATGGGGAGAAAATGGGCTGGGGCTTGGGATACTCATTGGGAAATTCAGTTCTAGACACAAGCCTATTATGAATAGACTTCAATGCCAGGTTAAGAAAATGGATTTAATTCCAGAAACTATTTCAAAGTTCTAACCCTGAAACCAGTAAAACATGAATGACCCCATTAAATAAAATGTGGAATGAAAGAGAAGAGAGAAATGTTGGGAGTGTTTAGAAGTGTTATTGAATATTAGGAAAATCATAATAAATCCTAAAGTTAAGAAAGACTGAGAGGCTGATGCCATGATAATCTTGATTTTTACTGACCCCTGCAAATATGGAAGAAAATTTGCACTAGTTTCAGTGTCAGGCCAGCAAACTTATATCATATAATGACCAAAAAAATTGTTTTTATCCATTTTCTTGGGAGTGCTCATGATTTTTGACTGATCATTTGAACACATGGAATAATATACTGTCTAATTTCGGTGCCTCGAGGGCCCGTGCAGATCACAGAATCTTGCTCCTGGCATTGGATAGTTTTTCCCAGAGCAGTGGCAGATGTCCCTGAGCTGTGTCTGTTTTCTCTCCGTGACTTCTTAACTGCATACATTTTTAAGGTGGCCGATTTGAGAAAAGACATGTGATCCCAAAGAAAGGTTTTTTGTTTTTTTCTTTGCAAAGCCAATTAGCTCTTGCTTGGCTTTCTAGATCAAGAATAAAATATAATCAGTATGACACAAATAGATTTGATGGTTGTTCTATGCTGTCTTGGTCACTCATTTATAAGAAATTGCTGAAAGGGTATGTATTAAACCAATATTCTCTTCAACTTTTTCCTTTTCACAAATGATTTTCTGGGTCAATTAAGTTTGCATAAATGCAAACTTCAGGAGTGAAATTCAGGTTTAATATATTCTACATGAGGGCAGCAGGCAGCTGATGAGCAAGTTGTTCTTATTCTGTGTACCTTGATGGGATTCAACTTTGGCCTGGATGAGGGGAATTTGTTTTTCCATGCAGGGCACTCTCATGAGAGTTTCAGAAAAACAATATGCTCTTGTCAGAACAGTATGCAGTTCTTCTAAAACTGGGGCTGAACTACATTTTACCCTTTAAAGGTCAGGAGATATTATTATGCAGCAAATTTAGCCTATGATTTATCTTAAAAAGGAACCATCACATATAACCCTCACAAGATCTGGGTAACGTTAAAAATGAGAATAAATTTCATTAACAGTACTAATAATAGCACCTCCTGTGTATAAGAGATGGCACTCAGCACTGTCGCTTCTTTAGTCTCCACAACAAGCCCACAGGCAGGCATTAGTTTTTCAGTTTTAGGATCAAGAAACAGAATTTTATTCTTCATCTACCTTGAACTCATGGCATCGTTTTCACCACTGGTTACCTCTCTGACATTTTCCTATGTTGACTTTTCTTTCCACTTTCAGATGATCCCTTTGTAGCCTTAGATCAAACTAATTCCTTCTTTGACCCGAAATGTTGGTTTTACTGAAAATTCTCTCCTTCAGGCCTCTTGTTTCCTGTCCTTGATAATCTCATCTAATCTTAGGATATCTAATGGTACTGACCTTAATTGCTCTCAATCCAGGCATCTCCCTTTCCTCACGTGCCTGGTCGTCTTCTATTATGTAACAAGCGCGGGCCAGATATCTAACCTGCATATTCTGCCAGGGTCCCAAATAATATCCATCACTAGATTCAACATCATTCTGCCAAAACAAACTTTCCCTCTTGACATCGCTAATTCTGTTAATGGCACCAACGTTCTCCAAGTCAAAACCTGAAATCATTTTGACAGCTTTTGTCCCTTACCTCCTAGAGTCACAGAGTCACCAATTCCTGTGACATCTCTCCAGAAACATTTGCAACTATCTTTCCAACAGCCGAGACTCAAATGTCAATAACTGTTACATTCATACAGCTCTTTAAAGTAAAACAAGCTCCCACAGATACTATTTCTTATAATTTCCACACTAACCTCACAGATAGAAAAACTGAGGTTTCAGAAATGTATGAATTTTGTTACACAGTGTAGAAGCAAAGTGAGGACTTGATCCCAGGTCTTCTGATTCCTGCTTTCCAGGTGTAATAGTCCAACAACTGCCTGTACCTTCATGCATGAGGCACAGCTGCCTCAGACACAGTTTTTCCACTGCTCCAATGCAGCTTATGTAATCACTAATAGTGACTGTCTAATAATCATTGTTAAATGACATCTTTTTTAAAACACAGATCTGATCACATCACTCTCAGCTCAGAAGTCTGTCAGTAGCTTCTCAGACTGAAAAATGTTCAAATCACTTAATCTGTCACTCTCCAGTTTATTTCCAACACCATTTTGAAACATTGCTTCCCATATCCTCCCATACTCCAGCCAAGCTGAACTATTCTCAGTGTTTTTGTTTTGTTTTGTTTTTGAGACAGGGACTCACTCTGTCACCCAGGCTGGAGGGCAGTGGTGCACATTAGACTCCAGCCTGGGTGACAGAGTGAGACCTGGACTACAGGCGCGCGTCACCGTGCCTGGCTAATTTTTGTATTTTTTTGTAGAGACAGAGTTTTGCCATGTTGCCCAGGCTGGCCTCAAACTCCTGAGCCTCAGCCCATCCTCTTGCGTAGGCCTCCCAAAGTGCTGGGATTACAGGAGTGAGCCACTGCACCTGGCCCTACTCTTAGTGTTTCAAATATGCTTGAAGCATTTGCCTGCATTCCTCTGCTCAGGCCACGCCCCCTGGAATGTCTTCTCTGCCTTTGAAAATGCTGACTGTTCTTTCTTTTATTCATTAATTAACACCAAAGCATTGATGGAGCAATAGTGTATCAGGGACTGGGCTAGGTATGGAAAAAAAGCCGGTGAATAAGGCAGGAAGGATCCATTTCTCAAAGGGCTTAGGATCCGCTGGAAGCATTAAGTTTCAGGACAAATGCCATACTCGCCACAAAATAACCCTTTCCTGATACCCTCGGCAGAAAGTGAGGACTTTCTCTTCTCAACAGCCATAATATAGTGAAGAAACCTCGATTATAGGATTTACCATAATCTGATTGAATTACAGTTATTGAGGCATATGTCTTATCTCTCATGCTACAAGCTCCATTTTTGATAGGGACTCTAAGAAGCTCCCTATTTAGCCCTCACAGCATGTAGTGCAGGACTTCTCATTTAATAAGACCTCAATAAACAATATCAGAATAAATAATTTCTCTCAGCTTCTGTGAGTATGAGGTTGGGGAGAGACTGCTGCGTGCTCCATTCACACACAAACAGCAGAGGACACAGTGAGCACACACTACTCCCACACACGCTCACCAGATGGTGAACATAACATTATTTTAGGCAACAGAACTGTCAGCTGACATCCAGGGTCCCATGATACTTGCCTCCATCCATTTAAAGAGACGTTTGAGATAGAAACTAACCCAAGGTTTCTGGATATCAGAGTGCAAATCTGTTCAGAGAGCACATTTTTCTGTGTCAATAAACAGAGAGCAGGATTAACATCTCCTCCATATGCCTGCTTTTCTGACCTCAGAACTAGGAGGACGCTATATTCCTGACCATGATTTGGGACTGGATTTTTTCTTTAAGAATTAACACAAGTCACATACAGTTATATTTACTCTTTTTTGGTGTACACGTCTATGAGTTTTGACAAATGCTTCTGTGTAACCACCACCACAATCAAGGCAGAATAATTTCCATTGCTTCCCACCAAGAAATTCCCCTTCATGACACTTTGTAGTCAAACTCTCCTCACCTTTAATGCAGATGTCTTTCTCCACCTGCATAGTTTTGTGTTCTCCAGAATGTCACATAAATATAAAAGCACCTAGCTGTTTCAGTCTTGCTTCTTTAGTTAGCATAATGTACTTGACATTCATCGCTGTTGTTGTGCATATCAGTACTTTGTTCCTTTTTATTTCTGGACATTGTTTCACTGCATGAATGTGCCACTGTTTGTTTATTCATTTACTAGTTGAGGGACATTTTAGTTATTTCCTATTTTTGGAGATTATGAATAAAGCCGCTATAAATAAGTTTTTTATGTTATCATAGGTTTTCTCATCACTTAGCTAAATAGGAGTGGTCATATGGTAAGTGAACGTTTAACTTTATAAGAAACTGCCAAAATATTTTCCATGGTGTCTCTACCGTATTTTGTATTCTCACTAGTAACATAGTAGCGTTCCAGTTGCTTCATATCCTTACCAACACTTGGTACTGTCAGGGCTTTTTTTTTTTTTCTTTTTCTCTGCTGTTCTTAGTATATGGTGTGGGATGGAATTTTAACATTTCATCTTTTTAGAACCAAAATATTTCTACTTTGATACTCAGCCCACATTCAGTTTTTCCTCCTCTCCCTTCAGTTGGTTCTTTGTATTAGCTCTCCCACTAGACTAAAGGTTTCTTTGTGGGTAAGGAAAAACTCTTAGTCATCTTTGTGTACATGAAGCTCTGCCACCCCATCCCAAGTGCAGGGATTTGCAAATAACATGTGCTACTTAAATAAATGCTTCTATGTGATCAGATTAGATTATTAGATTAACACATACAGTGACACAATTAATACATCCAAAGGCTAATCTAGTATTGGCTAATTTTGTCAGTTGTGGAACACCAAAAGAACTTTAATAAAACTATATACTTTCTTCCCTTTTCATGAATTTTTTCATTTTCATTTATATGTCTGAAAAAACAGATTTCTGTTTTCTTGCTTTACCAAGGGCTAAATTGGAAAATATATTTGGGATTGTGAAATATTTGTGTAATAAATTTCTTGTGCTTATACAAAAGACAAGATTGTTATTACTGGTACTTAAGTAAGAAATTAAGAATTATTAATTAATTAACTTCACAAATTAGATCACATATATTTCAATGTGTTTTTTAGGTGAGAAAGAAGAAATTGGAATTACAGAGGGGACCTGATCTGTACATACTATTTGTCAAGTGAGTTGGGGCAAAAAAGAGGTTGAGGGTCACTGATAAAGACTCAAAGAAACTTGAAAATGGAAAGGTTCTCAGAAGATACAGAAGCCAACCTCCATTTAAATGCTACAGCCATTTATTGATGCCCATAGCATCTGGCTTCCACCATTGGTAAACTCACCACTTCATGCAGCACCAATTCACACATCCTTACAAGCAAGAGACTCAAAACAAAACAATAAATAAAAGAAACATGGGGGAGGCAACTTCTTAACTGAACTTTCATTTTTCTGTAACATTATATTATGTAAACCTTCTGTAGCACCTACAGAAATCTAAAAATAGAGATTAGAATCTATTGTGGCAGAAAATAAGTTTGTCACTACATCAACCAGCCACATGGGAGTTAATCTCATTAACTTTTATATTGCAGGATGATGCATACCTTGGAGAGATGAGCTCAGTGGAAAAGGACATGAATCTTGGAATTTCTTTACATTAATATCTACTTCTGAAACTTCAGTTTTGAGTGGAAGTAAACCAACAAGTTCTAGTTGTGTATAGAAGAAAATTTGCATAAGTCTATAGAAGTCTATATAAGAAAACTTCTTAAACGTAGTTCCTGAGCAGCATGGATTAGTTATCCTTCAGCTGGAAGGTTTCTTGGAGAACTTAAAAGCAAGGGACTTCCTGCAGAAATGACTGCAAACATTTCTCCTTTCATGGGCTAGCATCCTCTATGGCAGTTTTGTACCACTGTCTTAGATCCGATGGAAACTCATTCCCAGAATTCCCTTTCCTAAATCGTTCTTCATTCCAGTTGGCTACAAGGGAAATTTGTGTGACCTTTGGAAGGTAAAAGTGAAACAGCAGCATTCTGCTCTGAAGGTCAGTGTAGTCAACAATTGCAGCTCACTGACCTCCCAGATCACCTTGTCCACGTCAGGCAGCAGCCAGGCTGCTGGACCTTTGGCTCCCCACAGATCTCTTTTGGTTTCTGGGACAGGTGCACGAATGGCTTTGCAGTGAAGAGTGCCAGTCCCTTTCGGGATGTTCAAGTCAGGGTCACTGAGGCTGGAGAAGTATGAGTCAAATACAAGTTCCAGTTTATCTTTATGGGTTTCATTTTCTCCTGCAGGTTTAGTTTGCCCTTGCTCAGCTCTACTTCAAATCTAGCTTTTCTTCCCAGTTGCCAGCTCTGCTAACCTATGATGACTTTAGCTCCATACCAGATGTGAAAGCAACTGCAAAGCTCCCACAATTGTGCAAGGTCTAAAACTGAAAATAAACCCATTATTCCATATTACCATAGTGGCTGTGCTTTTCTAAGTGATAGGGATTCCATTAAATCTTTTCTATTCAGAATATGTACTTGGTTACAAATATTCTTTTGTGCATGCCTTTCTTTTTTAAAATTTATGATATTGTCAAATGAAATAGTACTAACGTATGTTATTTTATTCTCCCTTGTTTTGGGGATAGGGACTTGGAATATGCTCTTTTACACAATTCCTCTCAAAACTGGTAAGCCGAGGAATTGGGAGTCTGCTCCATAACCAGAGAATACAGAAAAACTAACAATTAATTTGAACTTCGGTGTAATAATGAGTTAATAACTACTTGAGTGAATTAGCTGCTTCTTCGAAATTTGTTTTAATGTGACACTTGGAAAGTTATGTCACTCATGATGAAATCTAAACATTAAAATTTTGGAAGCAGGCTGGGCATGGTGGCTCACATTTGTAATCTCAGCACTTTGGGAGGCAAAGGTGGGAGGATCAGCTGAGCCCAGGAGTTTAGACCAGCCTGGGCAACAAAATGAGACCCACCTCCTCTAAGAAAGAAAATTGAAACCAATTTCAGTTAATCAATTTTTATCATAACGTATGTGCATTGAAAATAAATAAATACTGCCATGAAGCACTTCAACCTTTTTACTTAAATTCCTAATGTTTTACATAATTTCTGAAGATTTTATGGTCTTTAAAGGCAGGGATGCATCTTCTCATTTTTACATCCTCCCATACTGGCACACAGATAAGTCCTTATTAAACATCAATTGAACTAAGTAAAGAACACATTTCAGCTTCCTGTTTTTTTAAAAAAAGAAAAGAGCAGCAGGGTATGAGCAAACAACCACAACCAACTACATCCTCTGATGCTTTTCTCACCATTATATAGAAACTCCAGCAGGAAACCACTGCTATATCCTTTTCACCACTATAGCAAAATCTTATGAATTACTGGCAAGCATAAAACAGCTCCATTGACATCACATAAACGTTTGTGACAATTCACACTCACCACACTCAAGTGCTTTAAAACATCTTAACAATGTTTCTCAAGGACAAATTCCCAAGGAAAAATAATCATATACTTTAACCACGTGTTCGGAGTTTAATTATATGAAAAAGCAATAAGCACTACTGAAACTTGATGCCCTCTCAATGTAGCTGATGTTTACAAAAAGCTCAAAAAACTGACAAGTGTTAAAATTCCTCATATGACTCAGACTTATAGAGATATCTAACAGACCAAAGATGTATTAACGACTACTCCGAAACACGAAAGTACTAATTTTTTCCCTTTGTATTCAAAACGACCCAAGAATTAGACATTTCTAGCTAGGAAATGTAGACCCCCCTTTTTTCGATTCTCACACATTATGCACTCATATGCACAGCAATACACATTTCAAATTTGTAACGTGAGCCTTGATAATGCATTTTATCAATAAAGGGGCCTTCCATTGAAGATCTCTTATTCGTCCAAGAACTACAAAGACAAGACGATGGCAGAAGTCCAGGGCTTTCATTCAAGGGCTTTAACTTCAATGTGAAACACAGACAAATATATTCATTTTATACAGAAGTCAGAGGTCTAGAACTCTGTAGCTTTCTTGCATGCCCACATTACCTAGTCCATAAGCTCTCCATAGGGTGTAGGGCTAAATGACTACAGGCGTAAATAAACGAAGGCATACATGCTTGGTGATGATGAAGAGGAGGAGATAAGAAGGGCCCGTTTGGGTTCCAACAAAGGCAGAAGGGGCCTAAAATTCAGAAAATAAGCCCATGAATGAAGAAGAAAATAAGCAAGATTTAAAAAGACAAGTGGTGGGGCATCAGAGCTAGAATTGATCTTAGGGATTTCTGGACCAGTCCTCTCATTTCTAGAGAGAACCTGAGGTGCTGTGGGCAATGACATGACTTCATGTACCACTTTCAGGGACTGTGACATTTGTGTACCCATTTCATGATTTTAGCTTCATGTGCTTCCTATCTAAACCATTTTTTTTTTTACTCAATATTTTTCATTAAATTGACTTTAACTGGTGCACTGGTTGAAAACATTAGCCTTGTCCTAAAAAATAATATCTGTGAAATTACAGGTTTGATGTACTGGTTATATTATTTTTCATAGCATATATTTTAAAAAATATACTTTGAAATGTGTTCTGAACATATTTCTACATTTAAATAAATTCATAAGTATTAAAATCCAAAGGAAATCTGTATGCTACCTAAGATCCTCTCACAGGTCACTGCTGGAAATCTGCACTCTGAAAAGCAGTGCCTTCTACTGTGTTACCTCCGGGAACAAAGAGTTTGAATTCTTTTTTTTTTTTTTTTTTGAGACGGAGTCTCGCTCTGTCGCCCAGGCTGGAGTGCAGTGGCACAATCTCAGCTCACTGCAAGCTCCGCCTCCCGGGTTCACGCCATTCTCCTGCCTCAGCCTCTCCGAGTAGCTGGGACTACAGGCGCCCGCCACCACGCCCGGCTAATTTTTTTTTTTTTTGTATTTTTAGTAGAGATGGGGTTTCATCGTGGTCTCGATCTCCTGACCTCGTGATCCGCCTGCCTCGGCCTCCCAAAGTGCTGGGATTACAAGCGTGAGCCACCGCGCCCGGCCAAGAGTTTGAATTCTGAAATGACATGAGGTGGTAAAGACATTCCAGAGTGATTAAAAGGGTCCACTAATAAGACTAATGCCTATAGGTGATTTGTGTCCATTTTCTTTTACTAGAAAAGAAAATCAATTGCTTATTAAGGAACTAAAAAAATAAAGCAGAAATCATGGCTTTTTTCAGTTATTGGATTTTCACCTTCCAAATGGACAGACAGGTATATTCATCCCCCTACCAAGTACCATTAATTCATTAGAACTACAGTTTTAAGAAGGAATTTGTCTGAAATAGGCCTCCTGTGCGTGGATTACCTTTTTTTTTTCTTAGTATTCCATTTGCAATGAGAACACTTAGCTGTAAGCTATAATAAGGAATTGCTGAACTTTCATAAGTAAATGAATGTCTATGATTAAAACATCAATCACGGAAACACTAGTTCTATAAATAGTTTCTAGGTCCAAAGTCCATAGGCAGTTAAACAAAGACACATGTTTGTTTTTTCTTGTTTGTGTGTGTGTGTGCGTATGTATGTGTGTGGGTGTGCACGCACATGTGACATAAGAAACACATTTGGTTTTTCTTTTGAGAAACAAAGAAATGTTATTTGCTGAACATATGTGTTACCCGGTATTTTGATAAAAACTTATGTTTGCCAATTTCATCACCTATGCAATGATCTATAAAATTTTAACCTAAAATACCTGTCCTTGAACCTACCCTGTTTTTTTTTAAATGTCTTATCACTGACTTAGAAGCTTTCACATTTGTTTTTTAAGCAACACAAGATGAAATCCAAGATAGAAGACAGAAGTCCATAAAATCGTACTGAGTCCTTACATTTTGACCCACTGTGATTTGCATCACCAACAGAGTCCTACAGTGTAGCATAGTGGTGAAGCTCATGGCCTTTGACATTGAACAACTGAATTCTCACAGCTCCGTTACCATCTGTGGGACTCTGGGCAAGTTATGTTATCTATTTCCTCATCTCTAGAATGGGGAATTATTAATGTGCTATTATTTAGTAGTACAAACCTCAGAGATTTCTTTAAAGGAGAAGTGGTTTTAGCAAGATGCCACTGGCAAATAAGCCCGAAGAATACAATTTTGAAGGATTTTACGTATCTGTAATCTAGCCCTCACCCATTTCCTTTGGAAAGTAGATGGATATATATGGATACATGTATTAGGGTTCTCTTATGCTCTAGAATCAAGATGGCAAAGTGCCTCAAGTGTTTTTTTGTTTTGTTTTGTTTTGTTTCTTGTTCATTCTTTAATGAATTTTAAACCCTCTTCCCACGTGTGTTTAGTTGGTCTTTCATTCTTTTCCACTCATCATCGTTAATTCTATAATGGAGGCTCCATCTCTTTTCTTTTATTTCCCCTACACCACCAGTCTCCGCGCTCCAAGGCAAAGGAGGTTCTCCCCCCAGTCGGGGCAAATACACAGACATGGAATCACTTACTAGGCATTTCAGAGGCATGAATTACCACTTAAACTTCCAAGGTTGAAGCCCTGGAGAGGGAGACCAATGGAGAGTGGTGAGCACCTCCTCAGGATAAAAAGATAGCAAGAAGGCATGGGGTATTTCACAGAGCAGCTACGTAAACAGCTGGATATTTACAGTCCCATTGGAATGGGTATATTCCCCAATAATGATCTGACTCAAGATCATTCCCCAAGGGTGGAAGAGCTTCCTGAGAGTCTAAGCAATTATCTAAAACAGTGGCCCTTAAGCAGTCTTAAAATACACTCATGTATCACAAACAATTTATGAGCAATGATAAAGTACCAATGACAGCAAATTATTTATTAAAGTATAATTTAGAGCTGTTTTCTCTAATGAATTATATTAACCTCAAAAATCAAGTTATTTCTATAATAATGTCACTCTCACTCATTTCACTGGCATGTGTGGATATTTTCCTGAATAGGAAAAAAATGGAAATGAAGTTACACTGAGGTTCTGGTATCCTCATGAGAAAGAAATTTCTCGTAGTACACAGACCAGCAGACTCTTGTAAGAATTCTACATCTTATATCTGTTCCGTTTTTGTCACTTCTGCTACCCTCTGCTTCTTAGCTGTTTTTAGGAGAACTAAGTCAAAAATGCATGTGTCTGTGACTTTATTTTCCACAACATTAAGGAAGTGGAGTATGGGAAAGACATATAGTTTTCAAGTTAGCCTGGCAGGGAGGAAAGGAACCCAGGTGTGGCAAGCAGGTGGTGAAGCTGTGAAGAGGAACGGAAATGAAGCTGAATTGCTCGGCATACAGGAAGGAAGAAAGAGGTACAGGGCTGCTTGGTTAGGACAGAGGAGGAACCCAGGTTGTTAGGCTACCAGGGGAATTCTCTGAGATCGTGACCAGGAAAAGAGCCCGTTCTAATTTTGTTGAACTATATTTATTACTAAGCTTATTCCTGTCGTCTGGGAATTATTTGAGAGTTCAGACTATGTATTATTCAATTTTGAGTCCCTAGCACACAAAACAAGGTTTTACATACATACATACATATATATACACATATATATGTGTATATATATATGTGTATATATATATATCTCAAGTGCTTGATACAGATTTATTAAATGATCCAAAGAATTCACCTTTCTTAAACCAGGGCCTTCTGCCAACCCCATTTCACATTCTATCTCTCACCTCCTAAATAAATTCCTATTTCCAGTTGGAGGAAAGCTTTGATTCAATTTGCAAAGTAGAAGGAGCTGACATGCCCTCAATCCAGTCCAGCTGAGGTTATTAACTTTTCCCCTCCCTCTCGGAGACTCAGATTTCATCACTCAAAAGCCACAAACCCCAGAGGGAGGATTTTTTAAAAACCTGTCATTATAGTTCTAAACATCAAAATAGCGACCAGGGGAATAGCAGAACAGTTTCTTCACAAAAGAGCATAAACATTTCAGTGAACTAAATTTGTGTTTTAAACGGCACTTTCAGAAAAATAACTTTATCTCTAAAGACTTTTAACACCTATGGTCTTTTATATATTATCAATTCATTTCAGGTGACAGGACGCCTGATACTTAAACCCAGCCACTACTCTATAAGGAAATGCCACTCTCTCCAAAGAAAGCGTAGAGTCAGTGTGGCGCTGTGTCCTCTGTTAGTTTCGATTGGTACTATTCTCGGCACTGTCTTCTCGGAGTGAAGCTGTTGAAACACCGACACTTTAGGATTAATAATTAGATGAGGCGATGTTTTTAGAAATAAAGTAGGAGGCATGAAGTGGGGGTGGTATGCAGCGAAGTGTGCATGAGGAAGGAAAGTGGCAGCAGAAGTTGAGAAGGCATAAGAGATTTCAGAGCGCTATGAAGACAGCTTTCCCTACCGAAGAGATCTGCCTGAGTTTTCCATCTTGTTGCCTCAAAAGGCATTTGTCTTTATTTGCAACATGAATAAATCAACCCTGATGCAGTCACCTCATTTTTTAGCCATAGTAACAGAGCAGTTCTACACAATCAAGTGGCCAGACTGTGCAGTGATCTGCCTAGCCTCAGAGAGGGGTTGCAAACACAGCCTACTGCAATCATTAACTGAGCATTTCTAGGCTATACAGAAACACAAGCTGGGATACCAGTTGATACTACTCCTGAGAGTTTATCTCAACTGCCAGGCCTGCTAAATAAAATGCAGCATCACTTGAAAGACTGAGATACACTCTGGACTTTGAGGAAGCTATGCAAGTTTGGTCTATATATAAAAAGTTATACATAAGATAAAGATATGGTGCATTTAAAAATACATAAAGCAATCCAATGTGAGATCTCAGTCATTGGTCCTTAAGGTAAAGAAAAAATAAATTACATTATTGTTAAAACTGCTAATATTTTTTATTTGCCACTTGTGGTACAGTAAAAGCAAGCAAGTACACAGATGAAAAACTCTGTTATTCTTTAACAGACTACATTAACTCAATTTTTATTCATTAAACTTTCACCAGACTACATATTTTGAAATTGCAAATTTTTAGACCCTCACTGTGGTTGATGGGGGTTAACTATATTGGTGCCATTACCTTTCTGCTTTGTAGACACATCAATTTCATGAGTATAGTCATAGCATTTTGGAACTCAATGGTACTTACGAAACACCTAAGTAGTCCAGACTTTACAGACTCAGTACCTACAGGTTTGGGGTAGTAACACAACTAAGTGAAGCTGTTGGGCACAAGTGACTTACATAAATGCTCAGTGTCAGTGAGACATTGAGAAGTGGGGACTACAGCGAAGTAATGGAGTAGCATATATGTTGCTGTTCAGCTACAGCCTAGAGATTTTGGGTGAGGGCTTCCTTTTTTATAATAGATCTGATGTTTAAACACTGGCTTAATTAAAAAATAAATACCTGGAGGCCACAGTTTTCCTGCTAGGCCCACAGACTGCCAGTTTTCAATTCTGATTTGGTACATACATCTCCAAATCTGAGGCCCAGACAGGTAAAGTGAAGTGTACCAGATCTCTCAGATGCTCACAGCGAAGCTTTCTTCTGGGTAGACAATTCCTCATGTGAAAGGAGACTGTAAGTGCATTTTCACTCACTTAATCAGAGCTCAGCCCCTTACCCTGACAATGATAGACTTTCTGCCCTCTGACTGTTTTCAGAAGATGTTTGACATGAAAACAAGAACAATCATACATACCCACTTTGTCATAAGCAATTTTTACTCAACCAAGGATGCAGGTGAAAATGAACTTGCATTTACTAACTTTAGCTCTGACTAAAATTTTTACTAGAATTTAACATCTTAATTTTAATTAACAATTACAATCTTAGCTGCTCATTTTTACCTGCATTTTTCAAGGAGAAATACCTGATAGAAAAATTCAAAGAAAGGCATGCTTAATTAACAATACGACTAAGTATAAATTTAAGAACATGCTATGTAATAAACAAATTAGAAATAGGTCTTAAGAATTACAAAAGTTTTTGCTGCAATCATGGAGCTTTAAGCCATGCTTTGAGTGGATTGAGAAACTAATTTAGAGTGAAGGAATGAGCATTTCAAAGTGATGTAATTGCAAAGGCAAAGACCAAACTCCAAGAAAGTGGAACTCACAGTGAGTCAAATGTCTTTTGCCATTTTTGAATAACAATTTTTAAAAAATGTATACTGAGAAAGCATATTCATATCACAGAGTAAAAAGGAAGAAATACAAGAAAAACTTCTATGTTATATTCAGTATATCTGTCCTGTACAGTCATAATTCAGAATAAAGACACAGAGGCAATGCAAAATTTCAAAATCTTGATAATATCTGCAGGCATATTACACTTCCGAAAAATTGTCAACCAAGAATTTAAACAAAAAATGCTCTGATTACTCAGAAAATATAATTCACACAAACACTTCACTCCTCAGGCATTTCATTAACCAAAGTATACATTATAAGAAAGAGAAGAGTCCTCCCATAGACACAATATGGTTATTTTAACTTTATGCTATTTAGAAATCAATAACAACTTATTTCTGAAAAACAAGAATCTATTAACATAAGCATCTGATTATTCCTTCATAAACCAGATCTCCCACTTGATGGACTATTTGCAATTCAAGTTTTAAAAAAATTCTCTGTAACCCTTTTTTCCTCCAGAAAATTACCAGATGCAAATGTGATTGTCAAAGGAGCTTTGGAGATAGATCTCCATCCTCCAGCTGTCCTTACTGAATTAGCAACAATGCTGAGGTCCCCGGAGATGCCTGACACTGTGAGTTTTTACTCTCTAGCCTCCAGAATTTTTTAAGGGTTCTCTTGCTTCTGTAAGTGTCACAAAGCTGTGAATCCTGACTAAACCAATCTTCTAGAGGTGGCTTGGTATCCACACTACTTAGGATTGAAGAATTAAAATTTTTAACTGGAATCTGGTGTGTAAGGCCAAGAAATTGTCTTGTCTTAGATCACCTGGCTGATCCCCACGATATTTCTGCTACGCTAGACCCTTGGGACAGAGATGAGATCATGGCATTGTCATTTAGACAGACTTACTGAATTGACTCTCAATTTTGGAGGAAGGGGTGCATAGTAACTGATTCTCCTCCCTCACCATGGAGAAGACTCTTGGACATTGTCTTCAGGTCCTGGTCCTTTTCCCCTTAGCCAAGAATTAGTGGGGAATTAGAAAGAGGAGTTCTGGATTTTTAGCTTCAGCTCTATTAGTGACTAGAAACAGTTATTAACTTCCTTGGAACTCATCTGTAATCATTTTATTTCTTTGTAAATAAAGGCAATGGTTTCCAAATCTGGGTACTGGAATCCTTTTGGGACCTTTATAAAAATACAGATTTCTAAGCCCCACCTCCAGATTCAGATTCAGATTCAGATTCAGATTAGGGTCATTTATAACTGCCTGGTAATAATAATTGGGGTCCCAGATTATGCTCCTAGCTTCAAAATAAAGCCAATAATTTAATTACCGACATGAACAATTAGAAAGCTGTTACTATGTTGCCAACTCCAATATGCCCAGTTAAAAAGCTGTGAAAACTTTTCTCACTGGCATTCAAGACAGTACGTAATTTAAATTGTAAGAGTATATACATTTTCTCCCTGAAATTCAATAATTTCAGAATTTCAATCCAAATGAAGACTGTAAATGTTTTTATTATTCCAGACTTGACTCTTACGTGAAAAAAGTTAGATTATCACTAATTTGAACACTCTGATATGGATAAGAAAGAGGTCCAAGTCATTTTTATTTTTTTAAAAAAAGCAAAGTTCCATATTTGGTTGCACTCCAAATCAACTAATTCAAGCAGATGAATCTCTGACTTAACTGGTACTGTTCTTCTGTTTAAAGGTATAGCTTCATTTAAACGGGTGAAAATATCACAAAATTGTTCTATTCCAGAGAAAAGACAGCAAGAGCTGAATAAAGCCCACCAAGAAAT
>NW_022096197.1:0-22938 GCF_006542625.1 Nomascus leucogenys
CACTTGCATTTTCTACAGAAAGAGTGTTTCAGAACTGCTCAATCAAAACTAAAGTTCAAAACTGTTAGTTGAATGCACAGAACAGTAAGAAGTTTCGCAGATTGTTTCTGTGTAGTTTTTATTTGAAGATATTCCTTTTTCCACTAGAGGCCTCTTAGCGCCCTTAATGTCCACTTGCATTTTCTACAGAAAGAGTGTTTCATAACTGCTCAATCAAAAGTAAGATTCTATTCTGTTAGTTGAATGCATACAACAGAAAGAAGTTTCCCAGAATGCTTCTCTGTAGTTTTTATTTGAAGATATTCCTTTTTCCACTATAGGCCTCTTAGCGCCCTGAATGTCCACTTGCATTTTCTACAGAAGGAGTGTTTCAGAACTGCACATTCAAATGTAATGTTCAAGTCTGTTATTTGAATGCACACAACAGAAAGAAGTTTCACAGAATGCTTCTGTGTATTTTTTTTTGAAGATATTCCTTTTTCCGCTATAGGCCTCTTAGCGCTCCGAAGGTCCACTTGCATTTTCTACAGAAAGAGTGTTTCATAATGCTCAATCAAAAGTAAGATTCTACACTGTTAGTTGAATGCACAGAAAAGTAAGAAGTTTCACAGATTGCTTCTGTGTAGTTTTTATTTGAACATATTCGTTTTTCCACTATAGGCCTCTTATTGCCCTGAATGTTCACTTGCATTTTCTACAGAAAGAGTGTTTCAGAACTGCTCAATCAAAACATAGTTTCATCTCTGTTAGTTGAAAGCACAGAACAGTAAGAAGTTTCACAGATTGCTTCTGTTTAGTTTTTATTTGAAGATATTCCTTTTTCCACTGTAGGCCTCTTATCGCCATGAATGTCCACTTACATTTTCTACAGAAAGAGTGTTTCAGAACTGTTCAATCAATTGTAAGGTTCAACTCTGTTAGTTGAATGCACAGAACAGAAAGAAGTTTCACAGAATGCTTCTGTGAAGATTTTATTCGGAGATATTCCTTTTTCCGCTGTAGGCCTCTTAGCGCTCCGAGTGTCCAGTTGCATTTCTGCAGAAAGAGTGTTTCAGAATTGTTCAATCAAAAGTAAGTTTCAACTCTGTTAGTTGAATGCACGGAACAGTAAGAAGTTTCACAGATTATTTCTGTGTAGTTTTTATTTGAAGATATTCCTTTTTCCACTAGAGGCATCTTAGCGCCCTTAATGTCCACTTCCATTTTCTACGGAAAGAGTGTTTCAGAACTGCTCAATCAAAAGTAAGGTTCAATTCTGTTAGTTGAAGGCCCAGTACAGAATGAAGTTTCACAGAATGCTTCTGTGTTGTTTTATTTGAAGATATTTCTTTTTCCACTATAGGCCTCTTAGGACCCTGAATGTCCACTTGCATTTTCTACAGAAAGAGTGTTTCAGAACTGCTCAATCAAAACTAAGGTTCAACTCTATTAGTTGAAAGCACAGAACAGAAAGAAGTTTCACAGATTGCTTCTGTGTAGTTTTAATTTGAAGATATTCCATTTTCCAGTATAGGCCTCTTAGCGCCCTTAATGTCCGCTGGCATTTTCAACAGAAAGAGTGTTTCAGAACTGCCCAATCAAAAGTAAGGTTCAATTCTGTTAGTTGAATGCACGGAACTGAAAGAAGTTTCACAGAATAATTCTGTGTAGTTTTTATTTGAAGATATTTCTTTTTGCGCTATAGGCCTCTTAGCGCTCCGAAGGTCCACTTGCATTTTCTACAGAAAGAGTGTTTCAGAACTGCTCAATCAAAAGTAAGGTTGAACTCTGTTAGTTGAATGCACAGAAGTGTAAGAAGTTTCACAGATAGATTCTTTGTAGTTTTTATTTGAACATATAACTTTTTCAACTATAGGCCTCTTAGCGCCCTGAATGTTCACTTGCATTTTCTGCAGAAAGAGTGTTTCATAACTGCTCTATATAAACTAAGGTTCAACTCTGTTAGTTGAATGCAGAGAACAGTAAGAAGTTTCACAGATTGCTTCTGTGTAGTTTTATTAGAACATATTCTTTTTCCGCTATAGGCCTCTTAGCGCTCCGAAGGTCCACTTTCATTTTCTACAGAGAGAGTGTTTCAGAACTGCTCAATCAAAAGTAAGGTTCAAATCTGTTAGTTGAATGCACAGAACAGAAAGAAGTTTCACAGATTTCTTCTGTGTAGTTTTTGTTTGAAGATATTCCTTTTTCTACTATGGGCCTCTCAGCGCCATGAATGTCCACTTGCATTTTCTACAGAAAGAGTGTTTCAGAACTGCTGAATAAAAACTACCGTTCAACTATGTTAATTTAATGCACAGAACAGTAAGAAGTTTCGCAGATTGCTTCTGTGCAGTTTTTATTTGAAAATATTTCTTTTTCCACTATAGGCCTCTTAGCTCCCTGAATGTCCAATTGCATTTTCTATAGAAAGGGTGTTTCAGAAGTGCTCAATCAAAAGTAAGGTTGAACTCTGTTAGTTGAATGCACAGAACTGTAAGAAGTTTCACAGATAGCTTCTTTGTATTTCTTAATTGAACATATACCTTTTTCAACTATAGGCCTCTTAGCGCCCTGAATGTTCACTTGCATTTTCTGCAGAAAGTGTGTTTCATAACTGCTCAATATAAACTAAGGTTCAACTCTGTTAGTTGAATGCACAGAACAGTAAAAAGTTTCACAGATTGCTTCTGTGTAGTTTTTATTTGAAAATATTCATTTTTCCGCTATAGGCCTCTTAGCGCTCCGAAGGTCCACTTGCATTTTCTACAGAAAGAGTGTTTCAGAACTGCTCAATCAAAACTAAGGTTCAACTCTGTTAGTTGAATGCACAGAACAGAGAGAAGTTTCACAGATATCTTCTGTGTAGTTTTTTTTTAACTTATTAATTTTTCCACTATAGTCCTCTTAGCGCCCTGAATGTCCACTTGTATTTTCTACAGAAAGAGTTTTTCAGAACTGCTCAATCAAAACTAAGGTTCAACTCTGTTGGTTGAATGCACAGAACAGAAAGAAGTTTCACAGATTGCTTCTTTGTAGTTTTTGTTTGAAGATATACCCTTTTCCACTATAGGCCTCTTAGCGCCGTGAATGTCCACTTGCATTTTCTACAGAAAGAGTGTTTCAGAACTGTTCAATCAAAATTAAGGTTCAACTGTGTTAGTTTAAAGAACCGAACCATAAGAAGTATCACAGATTTCTGCTGTGTGGTTTTTATTACAAGGTATTCCTTTTTCCACTATAGGCCTCTTAGCTCCCTGAACGTCCAATTGCATTTTTATAGAAAGGGTGTTTCAGAAGTGCTCAATCAAAAGTAAGGTTCAACTCTGTTAGATGAATGCAAAGAACAGAAAGAAGTTTCACAGAATGCTTCTGTGTAGTTTGTATTTGAAGGTATAACTTTTTCCGCTATAGGCCTCTTAGCGCTCCGAAGGTCCACTTGCATTTTCTACAGAAAGAGTGTTTCAGAACTTCTCAATCAAAAGTAAGGTTCAACTCCGTTAGTTGAATGCACAGAACAGAGAGAAGTTTCACAGATAGATTCTGTGTAGTTTTTATGTGAACTTTTTCCTTTTTCCACTATAGGCCTCTTAGCGCCCTGAATGTCCACTTGCATTTTCTACAGAAAAAGTGTTTCAGAACTGCTCAATCAAAACTAAGGTTCAACTCTGTTAGTTGAATGCACAGAACAGTAAGAAGTTTCACAGATTGCTTCTGTGTAGTTTTTATTTGAAGATATTCCTTTTTTCGCTATAGGCCTCTTAGCGCTCCGAGTGTCCAATTGCATTTTCTACAGAAATAGTGTTTCATAACTTCTCAATCAAAAGTAAGGTTCAACTCCGTTAGTTGAATGCACAGAACAGCAAGAAGTTTCACAGATTGCTTCTGTTTAGTTTTTTTTGAACATATTCTTTTTCCACTATAGGCCTTTTAGTACCCTGAATGTTCACTTGCATTTTCTACAGAAAGAGTGTTTCAGAACTGATGAATCAAAAGTAAGGTTCAACTCTGTTAGTTGAATGCACAGAACAGAAAGAAGTTTCACAGAATGCATCTGTGTAGTTTTTATTTGAAGATTTTCGTATTTCCGCTATAGGCTAATTAGCGCTCAAAATGTCAACTTGAATTTTCTACAGAAAGGGTGTTTCAGAATTCCTCAATCAAAAGTAAGGTTCAACTCTGTTAGTAGAATGCACAGAACAGAAAGAAGTTTCACAGATAGCTTCTGTGAAGTTTTTATTTGAACATATTCATTTTTCCGCTACAGGCCTCTTAGCGCCCTGAATTTCCACTTGGGTTTTCTGCAGAAAGAGTGTTTCTGAACTACTCAATCAAAAGTAAGTTTTAACACTGTTAGTTGAATGCACAGAAGAGAAATAAGTCTCAGAGAATGCTTCTGTGTAGTTTTTATTTGAAGATATTCCTATTTCCACTGTAGGCTATTTAGCGCTCCGAATGTCCACTTGCATTTTCTACAGAAAGAGTGTTTCAGTACTGCTCAATCAAAACTAAGGTTCAACACTGTTAGTTGAATGCACAGAACAGTAAGAAGTTTCGAGGATTGTTTCTGTGTAGTTTTTATTTGAAGATATTCCTTTTCCCACTAGAGGCCTCTTAGCGCCCTTAATGTCCACTTCCATTTTCTACGGAAAGAGAGTTTCAGAACTGCTCAGTCAAAAGTAAGGTTCAATTCTGTTAGTTGAATGCACACAACAGAAAGAAATTTCACAGAATGCTTCTGTGTAGTTTTTATTTGAAGATATTCCTTTTTCCACTATAGGCCTCTTAGGACCCTGAATGTCCACTTGCATTTTCTACAGAAAGAGTGTTTCAGAACTGCTCAATCAAAACTAAGGTTCAACTCTATTAGTTGAAAGCACAGAACAGTAAGAAGTTTCACAGATTGCTTCTGTGTAGTTTTAATTTGAAGATATTCCATTTTCCACTATAGGCCTCTTAGCGCCCTTAATTTCCGCTGGCATTTTCAACAGAAAGAGTGTTTCAGAACTGCCCAATCAAAAGTAAGGTTCAATTCTGTTAGTTGAATGCACGGAACAGAAAGAAGTTTCACAGAATAATTCTGTGTAGTTTTTATTTGAAGATATTTCTTTTTGCGCTATAGGCCTCTTAGCGCTCCGAAGGTCCACTTGCATTTTCTACAGAAAGAGTGTTTCATAACTGCTCAATCAAAAGTAAGATTCTACTCTGTTAGTTGAATGCGCAGAACAGAAAGTAGATTCACAGACTGCTTCTGTGTAGTTTTTATTTGAACATATTCCTTTTGCCACTATAGGCCTCTTATTGCCCTGAATGTTCACTTGCATTTTCTACAGAAAGAGTGTTTCCAAACCGCTCAATCATAAGTAAGGTTCAACTCTGTTAGTTGAATGCACAGAAGAGAAAGAAGTTTCACAGAATGCTTCTGAGTATTTTTTATTGAAGATACTCCTATTTCCGCTATAGGCTTCTTAGCGCTCCGAATGTCCACTTGCATTTTCTACAAAAAGGGTGTTTCAGAACTGCTCAATCAAAAGTAAGGTTCAACTCCCTTAGTTGAATGCACAGAACAGAAAGAATTTTCACAGATAGCTTCTGTGAAGTTTTTATTTGATCATATTCGTTTTTCCGCTACAGGCCTCTTAGCGCCCTGAATTTCCACTTGCATTTTCTACAGAAAGATCGTTTCAGAACTGCTGAATCAAAACTAAGGTTGAACACTGTTAGTTGAATGCACAGAACAGTAAGAAGTTTCGCAGATTGTTTCTGTGTAGTTTTTATTTGAAGATATTCCTATTTCCACTGGAGGCCTCTTAGCGCCCTTAATGTCCACTTGCATTTTCTATGGAAAGAGTGTTTCAGAACTGCTCAATCAAAATTAGGGTTCAATTCTGTTAGTTGAATGCACAGAACAGAAAGAAGTTTCACAGAATGCTTCTGTGTAGTTTTTATTTGAAGATATTCCTTTTTCCACTATAGGCCTCTTAGCGCCCTGAATGTCCACATGCATTTTCTACAGAAAGAGTGTTTCAGAAGTGCACATTCAAATGTAAGGTTCAAGTCTGTTAGTTGAATGCACAGAACAGAAAGAAGTTTCACAGATTGCTTCTGTGTAGTTTTTATTTGAACATATTCATTTTTCAGCTATAGGCCTCATAGCGCCCCGAATTTCCACTTGCATTTTCTACAGAAAGAGTGTTTCAGAACTGCTCAATCAAAACTAAGTTTCTACTCTGTTAGCTGAATGCACAGAACAGTAAGAAGTTTCACAGATTGCTTCTGTGTAGTTTTACTTTGAAGATATTCCATTTTCCACTATAGGCCCCTTAGCGCCCTTAATGTCCGCTTGCATTTTCTACAGAAAGAGTGTTTCAGAACTGCTCAATCAAAGGTAAGTTTCAATTCTGTTAGTTGAATGCACGGAACAGAAAGAAGTTTCACAGAATGCTTCTGTGTAGTTTTTATTTGAAGATATTCCTTTTTCCGCTATAGGCCTCATAGCGCTCCGAAGGTCCACTTGCATTTTCTACAGAAAGAGTGTTTCATAACTGCTCAATCAAAAGTAAGACTCTACTCTGTTAGTTGAATGCACAGAACAGAAAGAAGATTCACAGATTGGTTCTGTGTAGTTTTTATTTGAACATATTTCATTTTCCACTATGGGCCTCTTAGTGCCCTGAATGTTCACTTGCATTTTCTACAGAAAGAGTGTTTCAGAACCGCTCAATCAAAAGTAAGATTCAACTCTGTTAGTTGAATGCACGGAAGAGAAAGAAGTTTCACAGAATGCTTCTGTGTAGTTTTTATTGAAGATATTCCTATTTCCGCTATAGGCTTCTTAGCGCTCCGAATGTCCACTTGCATTTTCTACAGAAAGGGTGTTTCAGAACTGCTCAATCAAAAGTAAGGTTCAACTCTGTAAGTTGAATGCACAGAACAGAAAGAAGTTTCACAGATAGCTTCTGTGAAGTTTTTATTTGAACATATTCGTTTTTCCGCTACAGGCCTCTTAGCGCCCTGAATTTCCACTTGCATTTTCTACAGAAAGAGTGTTTCAGAACTGCTCAATCAAAACTAAAGTTCAAAACTGTTAGTTGAATGCACAGAACAGTAAGAAGTTTCGCAGATTGTTTCTGTGTAGTTTTTATTTGAAGATATTCCTTTTTCCACTAGAGGCCTCTTAGCGCCCTTAATGTCCACTTGCATTTTCTATGGAAAGAGTGTTTCAGAACTGCTCAATCAAAAGTAAGGTTCAATTCTGTTAGTTGAATGCATACAACAGAAAGAAGTTTCCCAGAATGCTTCTCTGTAGTTTTTATTTGAAGATATTCCTTTTTCCACTATAGGCCTCTTAGCGCCCTGAATGTCCACTTGCATTTTCTACAGAAGGAGTGTTTCAGAACTGCACATTCAAATGTAATGTTCAAGTCTGTTATTTGAATGCACACAACAGAAAGAAGTTTCACAGAATGCTTCTGTGTATTTTTTTTTGAAGATATTCCTTTTTCCGCTATAGGCCTCTTAGCGCTCCGAAGGTCCACTTGCATTTTCTACAGAAAGAGTGTTTCATAACTGCTCAATCAAAAGTAAGATTCTACACTGTTAGTTGAATGCACAGAAAAGTAAGAAGTTTCACAGATTGCTTCTGTGTAGTTTTTATTTGAACATATTCGTTTTTCCACTATAGGCCTCTTATTGCCCTGAATGTTCACTTGCATTTTCTACAGAAAGAGTGTTTCAGAACTGCTCAATCAAAACATAGTTTCAGCTCTGTTAGTTGAAAGCACAGAACAGTAAGAAGTTTCACAGATTGCTTCTGTGTAGTTTTTATTTGAAGATATTCCTTTTTCCACTGTAGGCCTCTTATCGCCATGAATGTCCACTTACATTTTCTACAGAAAGAGTGTTTCAGAACTGTTCAATCAATTGTAAGGTTCAACTCTGTTAGTTGAATGCACAGAACAGAAAGAAGTTTCACAGAATGCTTCTGTGAAGATTTTATTCGGAGATATTCCTTTTTCCGCTGTAGGCCTCTTAGCGCTCCGAGTGTCCAGTTGCATTTTCTGCAGAAAGAGTGTTTCAGAATTGTTCAATCAAAAGTAAGTTTCAACTCTGTTAGTTGAATGCACGGAACAGTAAGAAGTTTCACAGATTATTTCTGTGTAGTTTTTATTTGAAGATATTCCTTTTTCCACTAGAGGCATCTTAGCGCCCTTAATGTCCACTTCCATTTTCTACGGAAAGAGTGTTTCAGAACTGCTCAATCAAAAGTAAGGTTCAATTCTGTTAGTTGAAGGCCCAGTACAGAATGAAGTTTCACAGAATGCTTCTGTGTTGTTTTATTTGAAGATATTTCTTTTTCCACTATAGGCCTCTTAGGACCCTGAATGTCCACTTGCATTTTCTACAGAAAGAGTGTTTCAGAACTGCTCAATCAAAACTAAGGTTCAACTCTATTAGTTGAAAGCACAGAACAGAAAGAAGTTTCACAGATTGCTTCTGTGTAGTTTTAATTTGAAGATATTCCATTTTCCAGTATAGGCCTCTTAGCGCCCTTAATGTCCGCTGGCATTTTCAACAGAAAGAGTGTTTCAGAACTGCCCAATCAAAAGTAAGGTTCAATTCTGTTAGTTGAATGCACGGAACTGAAAGAAGTTTCACAGAATAATTCTGTGTAGTTTTTATTTGAAGATATTTCTTTTTGCGCTATAGGCCTCTTAGCGCTCCGAAGGTCCACTTGCATTTTCTACAGAAAGAGTGTTTCAGAACTGCTCAATCAAAAGTAAGGTTGAACTCTGTTAGTTGAATGCACAGAAGTGTAAGAAGTTTCACAGATAGCTTCTTTGTAGTTTTTATTTGAACATATAACTTTTTCAACTATAGGCCTCTTAGCGCCCTGAATGTTCACTTGCATTTTCTGCAGAAAGAGTGTTTCATAACTGCTCTATATAAACTAAGGTTCAACTCTGTTAGTTGAATGCAGAGAACAGTAAGAAGTTTCACAGATTGCTTCTGTGTAGTTTTTATTAGAACATATTCTTTTTTCCGCTATAGGCCTCTTAGCGCTCCGAAGGTCCACTTTCATTTTCTACAGAGAGAGTGTTTCAGAACTGCTCAATCAAAAGTAAGGTTCAAATCTGTTAGTTGAATGCACAGAACAGAAAGAAGTTTCACAGATTTCTTCTGTGTAGTTTTTGTTTGAAGATATTCCTTTTTCTACTATGGGCCTCTCAGCGCCATGAATGTCCACTTGCATTTTCTACAGAAAGAGTGTTTCAGAACTGCTGAATAAAAACTACCGTTCAACTATGTTAATTTAATGCACAGAACAGTAAGAAGTTTCGCAGATTGCTTCTGTGCAGTTTTTATTTGAAAATATTCCTTTTTCCACTATAGGCCTCTTAGCTCCCTGAATGTCCAATTGCATTTTCTATAGAAAGGGTGTTTCAGAAGTGCTCAATCAAAAGTAAGGTTGAACTCTGTTAGTTGAATGCACAGAACTGTAAGAAGTTTCACAGATAGCTTCTTTGTATTTCTTAATTGAACATATACCTTTTTCAACTATAGGCCTCTTAGCGCCCTGAATGTTCACTTGCATTTTCTGCAGAAAGAGTGATTCATAACTGCTCAATATAAACTAAGGTTCAACTCTGTTAGTTGAATGCACAGAACAGTAAAAAGTTTCACAGATTGCTTCTGTGTAGTTTTTATTTGAACATATTCATTTTTCCGCTATAGGCCTCTTAGCGCTCCGAAGGTCCACTTGCATTTTCTACAGAAAGAGTGTTTCAGAACTGCTCAATCAAAACTAAGGTTCAACTCTGTTAGTTGAATGCACAGAACAGAGAGAAGTTTCACAGATATCTTCTGTGTAGTTTTTTTTTAACTTATTAATTTTTCCACTATAGTCCTCTTAGCGCCCTGAATGTCCACTTGTATTTTCTACAGAAAGAGTTTTTCAGAACTGCTCAATCAAAACTAAGGTTCAACTCTGTTAGTTGAATGCACAGAACAGAAAGAAGTTTCACAGATTGCTTCTTTGTAGTTTTTGTTTGAAGATATACCCTTTTCCACTATAGGCCTCTTAGCGCCGTGAATGTCCACTTGCATTTTCTACAGAAAGAGTGTTTCAGAACTGTTCAATCAAAATTAAGGTTCAACTGTGTTAGTTTAAAGAACCGAACCATAAGAAGTATCACAGATTTCTGCTGTGTGGTTTTTATTACAAGGTATTCCTTTTTCCACTATAGGCCTCTTAGCTCCCTGAACGTCCAATTGCATTTTTATAGAAAGGGTGTTTCAGAAGTGCTCAATCAAAAGTAAGGTTCAACTCTGTTAGATGAATGCAAAGAACAGAAAGAAGTTTCACAGAATGCTTCTGTGTAGTTTGTATTTGAAGGTATAACTTTTTCCGCTATAGGCCTCTTAGCGCTCCGAAGGTCCACTTGCATTTTCTACAGAAAGAGTGTTTCAGAACTTCTCAATCAAAAGTAAGGTTCAACTCCGTTAGTTGAATGCACAGAACAGAGAGAAGTTTCACAGATAGATTCTGTGTAGTTTTTATGTGAACTTTTTCCTTTTTCCACTATAGGCCTCTTAGCGCCCTGAATGTCCACTTGCATTTTCTACAGAAAAAGTGTCTCAGAACTGCTCAATCAAAACTAAGGTTCAACTCTGTTAGTTGAATGCACAGAACAGTAAGAAGTTTCACAGATTGCTTCTGTGTAGTTTTTATTTGAAGATATTCCTTTTTTCGCTATAGGCCTCTTAGCGCTCCGAGTGTCCAATTGCATTTTCTACAGAAATAGTGTTTCATAACTTCTCAATCAAAAGTAAGGTTCAACTCCGTTAGTTGAATGCACAGAACAGCAAGAAGTTTCACAGATTGCTTCTGTTTAGTTTTTTTTGAACATATTCTTTTTCCACTATAGGCCTTTTAGTACCCTGAATGTTCACTTGCATTTTCTACAGAAAGAGTGTTTCAGAACTGATGAATCAAAAGTAAGGTTCAACTCTGTTAGTTGAATGCACAGAACAGAAAGAAGTTTCACAGAATGCATCTGTGTAGTTTTTATTTGAAGATTTTCGTATTTCCGCTATAGGCTAATTAGCGCTCAAAATGTCAACTTGAATTTTCTACAGAAAGGGTGTTTCAGAATTCCTCAATCAAAAGTAAGGTTCAACTCTGTTAGTAGAATGCACAGAACAGAAAGAAGTTTCACAGATAGCTTCTGTGAAGTTTTTATTTGAACATATTCATTTTTCCGCTACAGGCCTCTTAGCGCCCTGAATTTCCACTTGGGTTTTCTGCAGAAAGAGTGTTTCTGAACTACTCAATCAAAAGTAAGTTTTAACACTGTTAGTTGAATGCACAGAAGAGAAATAAGTCTCAGAGAATGCTTCTGTGTAGTTTTTATTTGAAGATATTCCTATTTCCACTGTAGGCTATTTAGCGCTCCGAATGTCCACTTGCATTTTCTACAGAAAGAGTGTTTCAGTACTGCTCAATCAAAACTAAGGTTCAACACTGTTAGTTGAATGCACAGAACAGTAAGAAGTTTCGAGGATTGTTTCTGTGTAGTTTTTATTTGAAGATATTCCTTTTCCCACTAGAGGCCTCTTAGCGCCCTTAATGTCCACTTCCATTTTCTACGGAAAGAGAGTTTCAGAACTGCTCAGTCAAAAGTAAGGTTCAATTCTGTTAGTTGAATGCACACAACAGAAAGAAATTTCACAGAATGCTTCTGTGTAGTTTTTATTTGAAGATATTCCTTTTTCCACTATAGGCCTCTTAGGACCCTGAATGTCCACTTGCATTTTCTACAGAAAGAGTGTTTCAGAACTGCTCAATCAAAACTAAGGTTCAACTCTATTAGTTGAATGCACAGAACAGTAAGAAGTTTCACAGATTGCTTCTGTGTAGTTTTAATTTGAAGATATTCCATTTTCCACTATAGGCCTCTTAGCGCCCTTAATTTCCGCTGGCATTTTCAACAGAAAGAGTGTTTCAGAACTGCCCAATCAAAAGTAAGGTTCAATTCTGTTAGTTGAATGCACGGAACAGAAAGAAGTTTCACAGAATAATTCTGTGTAGTTTTTATTTGAAGATATTTCTTTTTGCGCTATAGGCCTCTTAGCGCTCCGAAGGTCCACTTGCATTTTCTACAGAAAGAGTGTTTCATAACTGCTCAATCAAAAGTAAGATTCTACTCTGTTAGTTGAATGCCAGAACAGAAAGTAGATTCACAGACTGCTTCTGTGTAGTTTTTATTTGAACATATTCCTTTTTCCACTATAGGCCTCTTATTGCCCTGAATGTTCACTTGCATTTTCTACAGAAAGAGTGTTTCCAAACCGCTCAATCATAAGTAAGGTTCAACTCTGTTAGTTGAATGCACAGAAGAGAAAGAAGTTTCACAGAATGCTTCTGAGTAGTTTTTATTGAAGATACTCCTATTTCCGCTATAGGCTTCTTAGCGCTCCGAATGTCCACTTGCATTTTCTACAAAAAGGGTGTTTCAGAACTGCTCAATCAAAAGTAAGGTTCAACTCCCTTAGTTGAATGCACAGAACAGAAAGAATTTTCACAGATAGCTTCTGTGAAGTTTTTATTTGATCATATTCGTTTTTCCGCTACAGGCCTCTTAGCGCCCTGAATTTCCACTTGCATTTTCTACAGAAAGAGTGTTTCAGAACTGCTCAATCAAAACTAAGGTTGAACACTGTTAGTTGAATGCACAGAACAGTAAGAAGTTTCGCAGATTGTTTCTGTGTAGTTTTTATTTGAAGATATTCCTATTTCCACTAGAGGCCTCTTAGCGCCCTTAATGTCCACTTGCATTTTCTATGGAAAGAGTGTTTCAGAACTGCTCAATCAAAATTAAGGTTCAATTCTGTTAGTTGAATGCACAGAACAGAAAGAAGTTTCACAGAATGCTTCTGTGTAGTTTTTATTTGAAGATATTCCTTTTTCCACTATAGGCCTCTTAGCGCCCTGAATGTCCACATGCATTTTCTACAGAAAGAGTGTTTCAGAAGTGCACATTCAAATGTAAGGTTCAAGTCTGTTAGTTGAATGCACAGAACAGAAAGAAGTTTCACAGATTGCTTCTGTGTAGTTTTTATTTGAACATATTCATTTTTCAGCTATAGGCCTCATAGCGCCCCGAATTTCCACTTGCATTTTCTACAGAAAGAGTGTTTCAGAACTGCTCAATCAAAACTAAGTTTCTACTCTGTTAGCTGAATGCACAGAACAGTAAGAAGTTTCACAGATTGCTTCTGTGTAGTTTTACTTTGAAGATATTCCATTTTCCACTATAGGCCCTTAGCGCCCTTAATGTCCGCTTGCATTTTCTACAGAAAGAGTGTTTCAGAACTGCTCAATCAAAGTAAGTTTCAATTCTGTTAGTTGAATGCACGGAACAGAAAGAAGTTTCACAGAATGCTTCTGTGTAGTTTTTATTTGAAGAGATTCCTTTTTCCGCTATAGGCCTCATAGCGCTCCGAAGGTCCACTTGCATTTTCTACAGAAAGAGTGTTTCATAACTGCTCAATCAAAAGTAAGACTCTACTCTGTTAGTTGAATGCACAGAACAGAAAGAAGATTCACAGATTGGTTCTGTGTAGTTTTTATTTGAACATATTTCATTTTCCACTATGGGCCTCTTAGTGCCCTGAATGTTCACTTGCATTTTCTACAGAAAGAGTGTTTCAGAACGGCTCAATCAAAAGTAAGATTCAACTCTGTTAGTTGAATGCACGGAAGAGAAAGAAGTTTCACAGAATGCTTCTGTGTAGTTTTTATTGAAGATATTCCTATTTCCGCTATAGGCTTCTTAGCGCTCCGAATGTCCACTTGCATTTTCTACAGAAAGGGTGTTTCAGAACTGCTCAATCAAAAGTAAGGTTCAACTCTGTAAGTTGAATGCACAGAACAGAAAGAAGTTTCACAGATAGCTTCTGTGAAGTTTTTATTTGAACATATTCGTTTTTCCGCTACAGGCCTCTTAGCGCCCTGAATTTCCACTTGCATTTTCTACAGAAAGAGTGTTTCAGAACTGCTCAATCAAAACTAAAGTTCAAAACTGTTAGTTGAATGCACAGAACAGTAAGAAGTTTCGCAGATTGTTTCTGTGTAGTTTTTATTTGAAGATATTCCTTTTTCCACTAGAGGCCTCTTAGCGCCCTTAATGTCCACTTGCATTTTCTATTGAAAGAGTGTTTCAGAACTGCTCAATCAAAAGTAAGGTTCAATTCTGTTAGTTGAATGCACACAACAGAAAGAAGTTTCCCAGAATGCTTCTGTGTAGTTTTTATTTGAAGATATTCCTTTTTCCACTATAGGCCTCTTAGCGCCCTGAATGTCCACTTGCATTTTCTACAGAAGGAGTGTTTCAGAACTGCACATTCAAATGTAATGTTCAAGTCTGTTATTGAATGCACACAACAGAAAGAAGTTTCACAGAATGCTTCTGTGTATTTTTTTTTGAAGATATTCCTTTTTCCGCTATAGGCCTCTTAGCGCTCCGAAGGTCCACTTGCATTTTCTACAGAAAGAGTGTTTCATAACTGCTCAATCAAAAGTAAGATTCTACACTGTTAGTTGAATGCACAGAAAAGTAAGAAGTTTCACAGATTGCTTCTGTGTAGTTTTTATTTGAACATATTCGTTTTTCCACTATAGGCCTCTTATTGCCCTGAATGTTCACTTGCATTTTCTACAGAAAGAGTGTTTCAGAACTGCTCAATCAAACATAGTTTCAGCTCTGTTAGTTGAAAGCACAGAACAGTAAGAAGTTTCACAGATTGCTTCTGTGTAGTTTTTATTTGAAGATATTCCTTTTTCCACTGTAGGCCTCTTATCGCCATGAATGTCCACTTACATTTTCTACAGAAAGAGTGTTTCAGAACTGTTCAATCAATTGTAAGGTTCAACTCTGTTAGTTGAATGCACAGAACAGAAAGAAGTTTCACAGAATGCTTCTGTGAAGATTTTATTCGGAGATATTCCTTTTTCCGCTGTAGGCCTCTTAGCGCTCCGAGTGTCCAGTTGCATTTTCTACAGAAAGAGTGTTTCAGAATTGTTCAATCAAAAGTAAGTTTCAACTCTGTTAGTTGAATGCACGGAACAGTAAGAAGTTTCACAGATTATTTCTGTGTAGTTTTTATTTGAAGATATTCCTTTTTCCACTAGAGGCATCTTAGCGCCCTTAATGTCCACTTCCATTTCTACGGAAAGAGTGTTCAGAACTGCTCAATCAAAAGTAAGGTTCAATTCTGTTAGTTGAAGGCCCAGTACAGAATGAAGTTTCACAGAATGCTTCTGTGTTGTTTTATTTGAAGATATTTCTTTTCCACTATAGGCCTCTTAGGACCCTGAATATCCACTTGCATTTTCTACAGAAAGAGTGTTTCAGAACTGCTCAATCAAAACTAAGGTTCAACTCTATTAGTTGAAAGCACAGAACAGAAAGAAGTTTCACAGATTGCTTCTGTGTAGTTTTATTTGAAGATATTCCTTTTCCACTATAGGCCTCTTAGCGCCCTAATGTCCGCTGGCATTTTCAACAGAAAGAGTGTTTCAGAACTGCCCAATCAAAAGTAAGGTTCAATTCTGTTAGTGAATGCACGGAACAGAAAGAAGTTTCACAGAATATTCTGTGTAGTTTTTATTTGAAGATATTTCTTTTTCGCTACAGGCCTCTTAGCGCTCCGAAGGTACCACTTGCATTTTCTACAGAAAGAGTGTTTCATAACTGCTCAATCAAAAGTAAGTTTCAACCTGTTAGTTGAATGCACAGAACAGAAATCAGTTTCAAGATGCTTCTGTGTAGTTTTTATTTGAAGATATTCCTTTTTCCACTTAGGCCTCTTAGCGCCCGAATGTCCACTTGCATTTTCTACAGAAAGAGTGTTTCAGAACTGCTCAATCAAAACTAAGGTTCAACTCTGTTAGTTGAATGCACAGAACAGTAAGAAGTTTCACAGATTGTTCTGTGTAGTTTTATTTGAAATATTCCTTTTTCCACTAGAGGCCTCTTAGCGCCCTGAATGTCCACTTGCATTTTCTACAGAAAGAGTGTTTCAGAACTGCTCAATCAAAACTAAGGTTCAACTCTGTTAGTTGAATGCACAGAACAGAAAGAAGTTTCACAGATTGCTTCTGTGTAGTTTTTATTTGAAGATATTCCTTTTTCCACTATAGGCCTCTTAGCGCACTGAATGTCCACTTGCATTTTCTACAGAAAGAGTGTTTCAGAACTGCTCAATCAAAACTAAGGTTCAACTCTGTTAGTTGAAAGCACAGAACAGTAAGAAGTTTCACAGATTGCTTCTGTGTAGTTTTTATTTGAAGATATTCCTTTTCCCACTATAGGCCTCTTAGCGCCCTTAATTCCACTTGGCATTTTCTACAGAAAGAGTGTTTCAGAACTGCTCAATCAAAAGTAAGGTTCAATTCTGTTAGTTGAATGCACAGAACAGAAAGAAGTTTCACAGAATGCTTCTGTGTAGTTTTTATTTGAAGATATTTCTTTTTCCGCTATAGGCCTCTTAGCGCTCCGAAGGTCCACTTGCATTTTCTACAGAAAGAGTGTTTCAGAACTGCTCAATCAAAGTAAGGTTCAACTCTGTTAGTTGAATGCACAGAACAGAAAGTAGTTTCACAGATGCTTCTGTGTAGTTTTTATTTGAACATATTCCTTTTGCCACTATAGGCCTCTTATTGCCCTGAATGTTCACTTGCATTTTCTACAGAAAGAGTGTTTCAAACCGCTCAATCATAAGTAAGGTTCAACTCTGTTAGTTGAATGCACAGAAAGAAAGAAGTTTCACAGAATGCTTCTGAGTATTTTTATTGAAGATATCCTATTTCCGCTATAGGCTCTTAGCGCTCCGAATGTCCACTTGCATTTTCTACAAAAAGGGTGTTTCAGAACTGCTCAATCAAAAGTAAGTTCAACTCCCTTAGTTGAATGCACAGAACAGAAAGAATTTTCACAGATAGCTTCTGTGAAGTTTTATTTGATCATATTCGTTTTTTCCGCTACAGGCCTCTTAGCGCCCTGAATTTCCACTTGCATTTTCTACAGAAAGATCGTTTCAGAACTGCTGAATCAAAACTAAGGTTGAACACTGTTAGTTGAATGCACAGAACAGTAAGAAGTTCGCAGATTGTTTCTGTGTAGTTTTTATTTGAAGATATTCCTATTTCCACTGGAGGCCTCTTAGCCCCTTAATGTCCACTTGCATTTTCTATGGAAAGAGTGTTTCAGAACTGCTCAATCAAAATTAAGGTTCAATTCTGTTAGTTGAATGCACAGAACAGAAAGAAGTTTCACAGAATGCTTCTGTGTAGTTTTTATTTGAAGATATTCCTTTTTCCACTATAGGCCTCTTAGCGCCCTGAATGTCCACATGCATTTTCTACAGAAAGAGTGTTTCAGAAGTGCACATTCAAATGTAAGGTTCAAGTCTGTTAGTTGAATGCACAGAACAGAAAGAAGTTTCACAGATTGCTTCTGTGTAGTTTTTATTTGAACATATTCATTTTTCAGCTATAGGCCTCTTAGCGCCCTGAATTTCCACTTGCATTTTCTACAGAAAGAGTGTTTCAGAACTGCTCAATCAAAACTAAGTTTCTACTCTGTTAGCTGAATGCACAGAACAGTAAGAAGTTTCACAGATTGCTTCTGGTGTAGTTTTACTTTGAAGATATTCCATTTTCCACTATAGGCCCTTAGCGCCCTTAATGTCCGCTTGCATTTTCTACAGAAAGAGTGTTTCAGAACTGCTCAATCAAAGGTAAGTTTCAATTCTGTTAGTTGAATGCACGAACAGAAAGAAGTTTCACAGAATGCTTCTGTGTAGTTTTTATTTGAAGAGATTCCTTTTTCCGCTATAGGCTCATAGCGCTCCGAAGGTCCACTTGCATTTTCTACAGAAAGAGTGTTTCATAACTGCTCAATCAAAAGTAAGACTCTACTCTGTTAGTTGAATGCACAGAACAGAAAGAAGATTCACAGATTGGTTCTGTGTAGTTTTTATTTGAACATATTTCATTTTCCACTATGGGCCTCTTAGTGCCCTGAATGTTCACTTGCATTTTCTACAGAAAGAGTGTTTCAGAACCGCTCAATCAAAAGTAAGTTCAACTCTGTTAGTTGAATGCACGAAGAGAAAGAAGTTTCACAGAATGCTTCTGTGTAGTTTTTATTGAAGATATTCCTATTTCCGCTATAGGCTTTTAGCGCTCCGAATGTCCACTTGCATTTCTACAGAAAGGGTGTTTCAGAACTGCTCAATCAAAAGTAAGGTTCAACTCTGTAAGTTGAATGCACAGAACAGAAAGAAGTTTCACAGATAGCTTCTGTGAAGTTTTTATTTGAACATATTCGTTTTTCCGCTACAGGCCTCTTAGCGCCCTGAATTTCCACTTGCATTTTCTACAGAAAGAGTGTTCAGAACTGCTCAATCAAAACTAAAGTTCAAAACTGTTAGTTGAATGCACAGAACAGTAAGAAGTTTCGCAGATTGTTTCTGTGTAGTTTTTATTTGAAGATATTCCTTTTTCCACTAGAGGCCTCTTAGCGCCCTTAATGTCCACTTGCATTTTCTATGGAAAGAGTGTTTCAGAACTGCTCAATCAAAAGTAAGGTTCAATTCTGTTAGTTGAATGCATACAACAGAAAGAAGTTTCCCAGAATGCTTCTCTGTAGTTTTTATTTGAAGATATTCCTTTTTCCACTATAGGCCTCTTAGCGCCCTGAATGTCCACTTGCATTTTCTACAGAAGGAGTGTTTCAGAACTGCACATTCAAATGTAATGTTTCAAGTCTGTTATTGAATGCACACAACAGAAAGAAGTTTTCACAGAATGCTTCTGTGTATTTTTTTTTGAAGATATTCTTTTCCGCTATAGGCCTCTTAGCGCTCCGAAGGTCCACTTGCATTTTCTACAGAAAGAGTGTTTCATAACTGCTCAATCAAAAGTAAGATTCTACACTGTTAGTTGAATGCACAGAAAGTAAGAAGTTTCACAGATTGCTTCTGTGTAGTTTTATTTGAACATATTCGTTTTTCCACTATAGGCCTCTTATTGCCCCTGAATGTTCACTTGCATTTTCTACAGAAAGAGTGTTTCAGAACTGCTCAATCAAACTAGTTTCAGCTCTGTTAGTTGAAAGCACAGAACAGTAAGAAGTTTCACAGATTGCTTCTGTGTAGTTTTTATTTGAAGATATTCCTTTTTCCACTGTAGGCCTCTATCGCCCTGAATGTCCACTTGCATTTTCTACAGAAAGAGTGTTTCAGAACTGTTCAATCAATTGTAAGGTTCAATCTGTTAGTTGAATGCACAGAACAGAAAGAAGTTTCACAGAATGCTTCTGTGAAGTTTTTATTGAGATATTCCTTTTTCCGCTTAGGCCTCTTAGCGCTCCGAGTGTCCAGTTGCATTTTCTACAGAAAGAGTGTTTCAGAATTGTTCAATCAAAAGTAAGGTTCAACTCTGTTAGTTGAATGCACGGAACAGTAAGAAGTTTCACAGATTCTTTCTGTGTAGTTTTTATTTGAAGATATTCCTTTTTCCACTAGAGGCCTCTTAGCGCCCTTAATGTCCACTTGCATTTTCTACAGGAAAGAGTGTTTCAGAACTGCTCAATCAAAAGTAAGGTTCAATTCTGTTAGTTGAAGGCCCAGTACAGAATGAAGTTTCACAGAATGCTTCTGTGTGTTTTTATTTGAAGATATTTCTTTTTCCACTATAGGCCTCCTAGGGCCCTGAATGTCCACTTGCATTTTCTACAGAAAAGAGTATATCAGAACTGCTCTATCAAATGTAAGGTTTAACTTCTGTTTAGTTGAATGCACAGAAGAGAAATAAGTTTCACAGAATGCTTCTGTGTAGTTTTTATTTAAAGATATTCCTTTTGCACTATAGGCCTCTTCGTTCTCCGAATGTCAACTTGCAGTTTCTACATAAAGAGTGTTTCAGAAATGCTCAATAAAAATTAAGCTTCAACTCTATTAGTTGAATGCACAGAACAGAATGAGGTTTCAGAGAATGCTTCTGTGTAGTTTTTATTTGAAGATATTCCTTTTTCCGCTACAGGCCACTTAGCGCTCCGAATGTCCACTTGCATTTTCTACAGAAAGAGTGTTTCATAACTGCTCAATCAAAAGTAAGGTTCTACTCTGTTAGTTGAATGCACAGAACAGAAAAAAGTTTCACAGATTGCTTCTGTGTAGTTTTTATTTCAACATATTCCTTTTTCCACTATAGGCCTCTTAATGCCCTGAATGTTCACTTGCATTTTCTATAGAAAGAGTGTTTCAGAACTGCTCAATCAAAAGGAAGGTTCAACTCTGTTAGTTGAATGCACAGAACAGATAGAAGTTTCACAGAATGCTTCTGTGTAGTTTTTATTTGAAGATATTGCTTTTTCCACCATAGGCGTCTTATCGCCCTGAATGTCCACTTGCATTTTGTACAGAAAGAGTGTTTCAGAACCGCTCAATCAAAACTAAGGTTCAACTCTGTTAGTTGAATGCACAGAACAGAAAGAAGTTTCACAGATTGCTTCTGTGTAGTTTTTATTTCAACATATTCATTTTTCCGCTATAGACCTCTTAGCGCCCTGAATATCCACTTGCATTTTCTACAGAAAGAGGGTTTCAGAACTGCTCAATCAAAACTAAGGTTCAACTCTGTTAGTTGAATGCACAGAACAGTAAGGAGTTTCATAGATTGCTTCTGTGTAGTTTTTATTTGAAAATATTCCTTTTCCCACTATAGGCCTCTTAGAGCCCTTAATGTCCACAAGCATTTTCTACAAAAAGAGTGTTTCAGAACTGCTCCATCAAAAGTAACGTTCAATTCTGTTAGTTGAATGCACAAAACAGAAAGAAGTTTCACAGAATGCTTCTGTGTAGTTATTATTTGAAGATATTCTTTTTTCCGCTATAGGCCTCTTAGCGCTCCGAAGGTCCACTTGCATTTTCTACAGAAAGAGTGTTTCAGAACTGCTCAATCAAAAGTAAGGTTCTACTCTGTTAGTTGAATGCACGGAACAGAAATAAGTTTCACAGATTGCTTCTGTGTAGTTTTTATTTGAACATATTCCTTTTTCCACTACAGGCCTCTTGGTGCCCTGAATGATCACTTGCATTTTCTACAGAGAGAGTGTTTCAGAACTGCTCAATCAAAAGTAAGGTTCAACTCTGTTAGTTGAATGCACAGAACAGAAAGAAGTTTCACGGAATGCTTCTGTGTAGTTTTATTTGAAGCTATTCCTTTTCCGCTATAGGCCTCTTATCGCTCGGAATGTCCACTTGCGTTTTCTACAGAAAGGGTGTTTCAGAACTGCTCAATCAAAGGTAAGGTTGAACTCTGTTAGTTGAATACACAGAACTGTAAGAAGTTTCACAGATAGCTTCTGTGTAGTTTTTATTTGAACATATTCCTTTTTCAACTTTAGGCCTCTTAGAGCCCTGAATGTTCACTTGCATTTTCTGCAGAAAGAGTGTTTCAGAAGTGCTCAATCAAAACTAAGGTTCACTCTGTTAGTTGAATGAACAGAACGGAAAGAAGTTTCACAGATTGCTTCTGTGTAGTTTTGTTTGAAGATATTCCTTTTTCCACTATAGGCCTCTTAGCGCCATGAATGTCCACCTGCATTTTCTACAGAAAGAGTGTTTCAGAACTGCTCAATCAAAAGGAAGTTCAACTCTGTTAATGGAATGCACAGAACAGTAAGAAGTTTCCAGATTGCTTCTGTGGAGTTTTTATTTGAACACATTCATTTTTCCGCTATAGGCCTCTTAGCGCCCTGAATGTCCACTTGCATTTTCTACCGAAAGAGTGTTTCAGAACTGCTCAATCCAAAGTAAGGTTCAACTCTGTTAGTTGAAAGCACAGAACAGAAAGAAGTTTCACAGAATGCTTCTGTGTAGTTTTTATTTGAAGATATTACTTTTTCCGCTATAGGCCTCTTAGCGCTGCGAATGTCCACTTGCATTTTCTTCAGAAAGTGTATTTCAGAACTGCTCAATCAAAACTAAGGTTCAACTCTGTTAGTTGAATGCAGGAACAGAAAGAGGTTTCACAGATTGCTTCTGTGTAGTTTTTGTTTGAAGATATTCCTTTTTCCACTTGAGGCCTCTAGCGCCATGAATGTCCACTTGCATTTTCTACAGAAGAGTGTTTCTGAACTGCTCAATCAAAATTAAGGTTCAACTGTTTTAGTTGAAAAACAGCACAGTAAGAAGTTTCACAGATTGCTTCTGTGAAGTTTTTTTTTGAAGATATTCCTTTTTCCACCATAGGCCCTCTTAGCGCCCTGAATGTCCACTTGCATTTTCTACAGAAAGAGTGTTTCAGAACCACTGAATCAAAAGTAAGGTTCAAATCTGTTAGTTGAATGCACAGAACAGAAATAAGTTTCACAGAATGCTTCTGTGTTGTTTTTATTTAAAGATATTCCTTTTTCCACTATAGGCCTCTTAGCGCTCCGAAAGTCAACTTGCAGTTTCTACAGAAAGAGTGTTTCAGAAATTCTCAATAAAAATTAAGCTTCAACTCTATAGTTGAATGCACAGAACAGAAAGAGGTTTCACAGAATGCTTCTGTGTAGTTTTTATTTGAAGATATTCATTTTTCCGCTATAGGCCTCTTAGCGCTCCGAAGGTCCACTTGCATTTTCTACAGAAAGAGTGTTTCATAACTGCTCAATCAAAAGTAAGGTTCTACTCTGTTAGTTGAATGCACAGAACAGTAAGAGTTTCATAGATTACTTCTGTGTATTTTTTATTTGAAGACATTTCCTTTTTCCACTATAGGCCTCTTAGCCCTTAATGTCCACAAGCATTTTCTACAAAAGAGTGTTTCAGAACTGCTCCATCAAAAGTAACGTTCAATTCTGTTAGTTGAATGCACAGAAAGAGTAGTTTCACAGAATGCTTCTG
>NW_022096198.1:0-62116 GCF_006542625.1 Nomascus leucogenys
GAAAATTACTTTTGAATGAGAAGTTCTGAAACTCTCTCTCTGTTGAAACTGCAAGCGGACATTTGGAGCGCTATGGGGCCTATGGTGGAAAAAGGAATATCTTCAAATAAAAACTAAACTGAAGCATTCTATGAAGCCTCTTTCTTATCTGTGCATTCAACTAGCAGAGTTGAAACTTACTTTTGATTGAGCAGTTCTCAAACACTCTTTCTGTAGAAATTGCACGTGGACATTCGGAGCACTTAGGGGCCTATAGCGGAAAAAAGAATATCTTCAAATAAATACTACACAGAAGATTCTGTGAAACTTCTTTCTGATCTGTGTATTCAACTAGCAGAGTTGAACCTTAGTTTTGTTTGACGAGTTCTGAAACACTCTTTCTGTAAAAACTGCAAGCGGACATTCAGAGCGCTAAGGGCCTAAGTGGAAAAAGGAATACTTCAAATAAAACTACACTGAAGCATTCTGCGGAACTTCGCTGATCTGTGCATTTAACTAACAGAGTTGAACCTTGGTTTTTGAGATCAGAAAGTTCTGAAACTCTTCTCTCTGTAGAAACTGCAAGCGGACAGTTTGGAGCGTAAGTGGGCCTACAGTGGAAAAAAGGATATCTTCAAATAAAACCTACACAGAAGCATTCTGCAAAACTTCGTTTCTGATCTGTGATTTACCTTCAGCAGAGTTACACTTACTTTTGATTGAGGAATTTTGAAACCATCTTTCTGTAGAAGAACTGCAAGTGGAAAATTCGGTGCGCTAAGGGTCCTAGAGTGGAAAAAGGAATATCTTCAAATAAAAACTACACAGAAGCATTCTGCAAAACTTCTTCTGATCTTTGCATTCACTAGCAGAATTGAACCTTACTTTTGATTGAGGAGTTCTTAAACACTCTTTCTGTATAAACTGCATTTGGACATTCGAAGCGTTAAGCGGCCTATATTGAAAAAAGGAATATCTTCAAATAAAAACTACAAAGAAGCATTCTGCGAAACTCCTTTCCGATCGGTGCATTCAACTAACAAGTTGAACTTTACATTTGACTGAGAATTTCTGAAACTCTCTTTCTATAAAAACTGCAAGCAGACATTCGGAGCGCTAAGGGGAGTATCGTGGAAAAGGAATGTCTTCAAATAAAAACTACACAGAAGCATTCTGTGAGACTTGTTTCTCATCTGTGTATTCAACTAGAAGAGTGGAACCTTATTTTAGATAGAGGAGTTTTGAAACGCTCTTTCTGTAGAAACTGCACGTGGACAATTGCAGTGCTAAGGGGCCTATAGTGCAAAAAGGAATATCTTCAATAAAAACTACATAGAGGGATTCTGCGAAATTTCTTTCTCATCTGTGCATTCAACTAACAGAGTTGGAACTTTACTTTTGATTGAGAAGTTCTGAAACTCTCTTTCTGTAGAAACTGGCAAGCGGACATTCGGCGGCTAAGGGCCAGTAGTGAAAAAAGGAATATCTTCAAATAAAAACTACACCAGCATTCTCCCGCAACTTCTTTCTGATCTGTGCATTCAACCAGCAGAGTTGAACCATAGTTTTGGATTGAGCAGTTTCTGAAACTCTCTTTTTGTAGAAACTGCAAGTGCCATTCGTAGCGCTAAATGGCTTATAGTGGAAAAAGGAATATCTTCAATAAAAAGTACACAGAAGCATTCTGCGAGACTTGTTTCTGATCTGTGCATTCAACTAGCAGAGTTGAGCCTTAATTTTCATTGAGACGTTTTGAAACCACTCTTTCTGTAGAAATTGCAATCGGACATTCTGATCCCTAAGGGGCCTATAGTGGAAAAATTAATATCTTCAAATAAAAAACTACACAGTAGTATTCTGTGAAACTTCTTTCTGATCTGTGCATTCCACTAGCAGAGTTGAAACTTACTTATTATTCAGCAGTTCTGAAACTCTCTTTGTGAAGAAACTGCAAGAGCACAGTCGTAGCGCAAAGGGGCATAGAGTGGAAAAAGGAATATCTTTAAATAAAATCTACACAGAAGCATTCTGCAAACTTTATGATCAGTGCATTCAACTAAAGGGTTGAACCTTACTTTTGATTGAGGAGTACTGATACTCTCTTTCTGTAGAAACTGCAAGCGGACATTAGGACCGCTAAGGGCCTATAGTGGATAAAGGAATATCTTGAAATAAAAACTACACAGAAGCATTTTGCCGAGACTTCTTTCTGATCTGTGCATTCAACTAGCAGAGTTGAACCTTACTTTTGATTGAGGAGTTGTGAAACTCTCTTTCTGTAGAAACTGCAAGCGGACATTCGGAGCGTTAAGGGGCCTATAGTGGAAAAAGGAATATCTTGAAATAAAAACTACACAGAAGCATTCTGCGAGACTACTTTCTGATCTTTGCATTCGACTAGCAGAGATGAAGCTTAGTTTTGATTGAGGAGATTTGAAACACTCTTTCTGTAGAAACTGGCAAGAGGACATTTGGAGGCTAAGAGGCCTATAGAGGAAAAAGAAATATCTTCAAATAAAAACTACACAGAAGCATTCTGCAAAATTCTTTCTGATCTGTGCATTCAGCTAACAGAGTTGAACCTTACTTTCATTGATAAGTTCTGAAACTCTCTTTCTGTGTAAACTGCGAGGAGACACTCTGAGCGCTAAGAGGCCTATAGTGGAAAAAGGAATATCTTCAAATAAAAACCACACAGAATATTCTGCAAACTACTTCCTGATCTGTGCATTCACCTAACAGGGTTGAACCTTACTTTTGACTGAGAGTTCTGAAACTGTCTTTCTGTAGAAACTGCAAGCGGACATTCGACAGCTAGAGGCCTGTAGTGGAAAAAGCAATAAATTCAAATAAAACTACAGAGAAGGATTCTGCGAAAATACCTTCTTATCTGTGCATTCAGCTATCATAGTTGAACCCTTTCTTTTGATTGAGGAGTTCTGAAACACTCTTTTGTAGAAATTGCAAATGGACATTCGCAGCGCTAACAGGCCTATAGTGGAAAAAAAATATCTTCAAATAAAAACACAGAAACATTCTGCGAAACTTCTTTCAGATCTGTGCATTCAACTGGCAGAGTAGAACCTTACTTTTGATTGAGGAGTTTTGAAACACTCTTTCTGTAGAAACTGCAAGCGGACATTCAGATCGCTAAGTGGCCTACAGTGGAAAAAGTAATATCTTCAAATAAAACTACACAGTAGCGTTATGCAAACTTCTTTTGATCTGTGCATTCAACAAGAGAATTGAAACTGACTTTTGATTGAGGAGTTCTGAAACACTCCTTCTGTAGAAACTGCATGTGGACATACGAAGCGCTAAGGGGACTATAGGGGAAAAGGAATATCTTGAAATACAAACTACACAGAAGCATTCTGCGAGACTTCTTTCTGATCTGTGCATTCAACTAGCAGAGTTGAACCTTAATTTTGATTGAGGAGTTGTGAAACTCTCTTTCTGTAGAAACTGCAAGCGAACATTCGGAGCGTTAAGGGGCCTATAGTGGAAAACGGAATATCTTGAAATAAAAACTACAAAGAAGCATTCTGCGAGACCACTTCTGATCTGTGCATTTGACTAGCAGAGATAAAGCTTAGTTTTGATTGAGGAGATTTGAAACACTCTTTTGTAGAAACCGCAAGCAGACATTCGGAGCGCTAAGAGGCCTATAGAGGAAAAAGGAATATCTTCAAATAAAAACTACACAGAAGCATTCTGCGAAAATTCTTTCTGATCTGTGCATTCAGCTAACAGAGTTGAACCTTACTTTGATTGATAAGTTCTGAAACTCTCTTCTGTGTAAACTGTGAGCAGACATTCTGAGCGCTAAGAGGCCTATAGTGGAAAAGGAATATCTCCTAATAAAACTACACAGAAGCATCTTGCGAAACTTCTCTCTGATCTGTGCATTCAACTAGCAGAGTTGAACCTCAGTTTGATTGAGCAGTTCTGAAACACTCTTCTGTAGAAACGGCAAGCGGACATTCTGATCGCTGATTGGCCTATAGACGGACAAGGAATATCTTGGAATAAAAACTACACAGAAGCATTCTGTGAAACTTCTTCTGATCTGTGCATTCAACTAGCAGAGTTGACCTTACTTTGATTGAGGTGTTCTGAAATACCCTTTCTGTAGAAACTGCAGGGGACATTCAGAGCGCTAAGGGGCCTAAATGGAAAAAGGAATATCTTCAAATAAAAAATTCACAGAACCATTCTGCGAAACTTCTTTGTGATCTGTGCATTCAACTAGCAGAGTTGAACCTTACTTTTGATTGAGCAGTTCTGAAACACTCTTTCTGTGGGAAATAAAAGTGGACATTCTGAGCACTATGGGGCCTATAGTGCAGAAAGGAATATCTTCAAATAAAAACTACACAGAAGCATTCTGCGATATTTCTATCTCATCTGAGCATTCAACTAACAGAGTTGAACCTTACTTTTGATTGAGAAGTTCTGAAACTCTCTTTCTGTAGAAACTGCAAGCGGACTTTCGGAGCGCTGAGGGGCCTATGCTGGATAAAGGAATACCTTCAAATGAAAACTACATGGAAGCATTCTGCAAAACTTCTTTCTGCTCTAAGCATTCAACTAATAGAGTTGAACCTTACTTTTGATTGAGAAGTTCTGAAACTCTCACTCTCTAGTAACAGCAAGTGGATGTTCGGAGCGCTAAGGGACCTATCGTGGAAAAGGAATATCTTCAAATAAAAACTACACAGAAGCATTCTGCATAACTTCTTTATGATCTTAGCATTCAACTAACAGAGTTGAACCTTCCTTTTGATTGAGAAGTTCTGAAAATCTCTCTCTCTAGAAACTTCAAGCGGATGTTCGGAGCGCTAAAAGGCCTAGCGTGGAAAATGGAATATCTTCAAATAAAAACTACACAGAAGCATTCTGCGAAACTTCTTTCTGATCGGAGCATTCAACTAACAGAGTTGAATCTTACTTTAGATTGATAAGTTCTGGACCGCTCTTCTGTAGAAACTGCCACCGGACATTCAGAGAGGTGAGAGGCCTATAGTGGAAAAATGAAAATCTTCAAATACAAACTACACAAAATCATTCTGCGAAATTTCTTTCTGATTTGTGCATTCAACTAACAGAGTTGAACCTTACTTTTGAATGAGAAGTTCTGAAAATCTCTCTGTGTAGAAATTGCAAGCGGACATTTAGAGAGCTAAGGGGCCTACAGTGGAAAAGGAATATCTCAAATAAAACTACACAGAAGCATTCTGTGGAACTTCTTTTAGATCTGTGAATTCAACTAACAGAGTTGAATCCTAGTTTTGAATCAGAAGTTCTGAAACTCTGTCTCTGTAGAAACTGCAAGTGGACAGTTGGAGCGCTAAGGGCCTACAGTGGAAAAAGGAATATCTTCAAATAAAAACTACACAGAAGCATTCTGCAAAATTTCTTTCTGATCTGTGCATTTACCCAGCAGATTTACAACTTTCTTTTGATTGAGGAATTTTGAAACACTCTTATGCAGAAACTGCAAGAGGACATGCGGAGCGCTAAGTGGCCTATAGTGGAAAAAGGAATATCTCCTAATAAAAACTACACAGAAGCATTATGCGAAACTTCTCTCTGATGTGTGCATTCAACCAGGAGACTTGCAACTTACTTTTGATTGAGCAGTTCTGAACACTCTTTCTGTAGAAACTGCAAGCGGACATTCTGATCGCTGAGGGGCCTATAGAGGGAAAAAGAATACCTTGAAATAAAAACTACAAAGAAGCATTCTGCGTAACATCTTTTGATCTGTGCATTCAACTAGCAGAGTTGAACCTTACTTTTGATTGAGGAGTTCTGAAACACACTTTCCTTAGAAACTGCAACGGACATTCAGAGTGCTAAGGGCCAAAAGTGGAAAAAGGAATATCTTCAAATAAAAACTACAAAGAAGCATTCTGCAAAACTCCTTTCTGATGGTGCATTCAACTAACACAGTTGAACTTTACCTTTGATTGAGAATTTCTGCAACTCCTTTCTATAAAAACTGCAAGCGGACATTCTTAGCGCTAAGGGAGTATCGTGGAAAAAGGAATATCTTCAAATAAAAACTACACAGAAGCATTCTGTGAGACTTGTTTCTCATCTGTGTATTCAACTAGAAGAGTTGAACCTTATTTTATATTGAGGAGTTTTGAAACACCCTTTCTGTAGAAACTGCAAGCGGACAATAGCAGCGCTAGGGGGCCTATAGTGGAAAAAGGAATATCTTCAAATAAAAACTACACAGAAGCATTCTGTGAAATTTCTTTCTCATCTGTGCATTCAACTAACAGAGTTGAACCTTACTTTTGATTGACAAGTTCTGAAACTCTCTTTCTGTAGAAACTGCAAGCGGACATTCGGAGCTCTAAGGGGCCTATAGTGGAAAAAGAATATCTTCTCATAAAAACTACTCAGAAGCATTCTCCGCAACTACTTTCTGATCTGTGGATTCAACTAGCAGAGTTGAACCATAGTTTTGATTGAGCAGTTCTGAAACTCTCTTTTTGTAGAAACTGCAAGTGCACATTCGTAGCACTAAATGGCCTATAGTGGAAACAGAATATCTTCAATAAAACTACACGGAAGCATTCTCCAAAACTTCTTTCGGATCTGTGCATTCAACTAGAAAGTGGAACCTTACTTTTGATTGAGGAGTTTTCAAACTCTCTTTCTGTAGAAACTGCAAGCGGACATTGGAGCGCTAAGGGCCAATAGTGGATAAACGAATATCTTCAAATAAAACTACACAGAAGCATTCTGCGAAATTTCTTTCTCATCTGTGCATTCAACTAACAGAGTTGAACCTTACTTTTGATTGAGGAGTTTTCAAACTCTCTTTCTGTAGAAACTGCAAGCGGACATTCGGAGCTCTAAGGGGCCTATAGTGGAAAAAGGAATATCTTCTCATAAAACTACACAGAAGCATTCTCCGCAACTTCTTTCTGATCTGAGGATTCAACTAGCAGAGTTGAACCATAGTTTGATTGAGCACTTCTGAAACTCTCTTTTTGTAGAAACTGCAAGTGCACATTCGTAGCGCTAATAGCCTATAGTGGAAACAGGAATATCTTCAAGTAAAAACTACACGGAAGCATTCTGCGAGACTTGTTTCTGATCTGTGCATACAACTAGCAGAGTTGAGCCTTACTTTTCATTGAGAGTTTTGAAACACTCTTTCTGTAGAAGTTGCAATTGGGCATTCTGATCGCAAAAGGGGCAAATAGTGGAAAAAGTAATATCTTCCAATGAAAACTACACAGTAGCATTCTGTGAAACTACTTTCTGATCTGTGCATTGCACTAGCAGAGTTGAACCTTACTTATTATTGAGCAGTTCTGAAACTCTCTTTCTGTAGAAAATGCAAGCGGACACTCAGCACTAAGGGGCATATAGTGCTAAAAGGAATATCATTAAATAAAAACTACAAAGAAGCATTCTGTGAAACTTCTTCTGATCTGTGCATTCAACTAGCAGAATTGAACCTTTCTTTTGATTGAGGAGTTCTGAAACACTCTTTCTGTAGAAACTGCAAACGGACATTCGCAGCACTAAGAGGCCTACAGTGGAAAAAAGAATATCTTCAAATAAAAACACAGAAACATTCTGCGAAACTTCTTTCTGATCTGTGCGTTCAACTAGCAGAGTAGAACCTTACTTTTGATTGATGAGTTTTGAAACACTCTTTCTGTAGAAACTGCAAGCGGACATTCGGATCGCTAAGTGGCCTATACTGGAAAAAGGAATATCTACAAATAAAAACTACACAGAAGCATTCTGTGAATCTTCTTTCTGATCTGTGCATTCAAATAACAGAGTAGAACATTACTTTTGATTGAGAAGTTCTGAAATTCTCTTTCTGTAGAAACTGCAAACAGACATTCGGAGCGCTAAGGGGCCTATACTGGAAAACGGAATATCTTCAAATAAAAACTACACGGAAGCATTCTCCAAAACTTCTTTCTGATCTGTGCATTCAACTAGAAATGTGGAACCTTACTTTTGATTGAAGAGTTTTCAAACTCTCTTTCTGTAGAAACTGCAAGCGGACATTTGCAGCGCTAAGGGGCCAATAGTGGATAAACGAATATCTTCAAATAAAAACTACACAGAAGCATTCTGCGAAACTTCTTTCTAATCTGTGCATTCAAATAACAGAGTTGAATATTAATTTGATTCAGAAGTTCTGAAATTCTCTTTCTGAAGATACTGCAAGCAGACATTCGGATTGCTAAGGGGCCGATAGTGAAAAAAGGAATATCCTCAAATTATAACTGCACAGAAGCATTCTGTGGAACTTCCTTCTGATCTGTGCATTCAGCTAGCAGAGTTAAACCATACTTTTGATTCAGCAGTTCTGAAACACTATTTCTGTAGAAACTGCAAGCGGACATTCGGGGTGCTATGGGGCCTACAGTGGAAATAGGAATATCTTCAAATAAAAACTATACAAAAGCATTCTGCAAAACTTCTTTCTGATGTGTGCATTCAGCTAGCAGAGTTGAAACTTACTTTTGATTGAGCAGTTCCGAAACACTGTTTCTGTAGAAACTGCAAGTGGACATTTGGAGCGCTAAGGGGCCTATAGTGGAAAAAGGAATATCTTCAAATAAAAACTACACAGAAGCAATCTGCGAAACTTCTTTCTGATCTCTGCATTCAACTAAGAAAGTTGAACCTTACCTTTGATTGAGAAGTTCTGGCACTCTCCTTCTGAAGAAACTGCAAGCAGACATTCGGAGCGCTAAGAGGCCTATAGTGGAAAAAGGAATAACTTCAAATAAAAACTACACAGAAGCATTCTGGGAAACTCCTTTCTCATCTGTGCATTCAACTAACAGAGTTGAAACTTACTTTTGAATGAGAAGTTCTGAAACTCTCTCTCTCTACAAACTGCAAGCGGATATTTGGAGCGCTAAGGGCCTATAGTGGAAAAAGGTATATCTACAACTAGAAACTACACAGAAGTATTCTGCGAAACTTCTTTCTCATCTGTGCATTTACCTAGTAGATTTGAACCTTACTTTTCATTGAAGAGTTTTGAAGCAGTCTTTCTGTAGAAACTGCAAGTGGATATTCGGAGCGCTAAGGGGCCTATCGAGGAAAAAGGAAAATCTTCAAATAAAAACTACACAGAAGCATTCTGCGAAACTTCTTTCTGATCTGTGCATTTACCTAGCAGAGTTTATCCTTACTTTTGATTCAGGAGTTTTGAAACACTCCTTTTGTAGAAACTGCAAGCGGATATTTGGAGCACTAAGGGAAAAGGAATAACTTCAAATAAAAACTACACAGAAGTATTGTGCAAAATTTCTTTCTGTTCTGTGCATTCAACTAGCAGAATTGAACCTTACTTTTGAAAGAGCAGTTCTGAAACACTCTTTCTATAGAAACTACAAGTGGACAGTCTGATCGCTAAGGGGCCTATAGGGGGAAAAGGAATATCTTCAAGTAAAAACTATACAGAAGCATTCTGCGAAACTTCTTTCTGATCTGTGCATTCAACTAGTAGAGTTGAAACTTACTTTTGATTCAGCAGTTCTGAGATAATCTTTCTGTAGAAACTGCATTCGGACATTCGGAGCGCTAAGGGGCCAATAGTGGAAAAAGAAATATCTTCAAATAAAAACTACACAGAAGCATTGTGCGAAACTTCTTTCTGATCTGTGCATTCAACTAGCAGAGTTGAACCTTTCTGTTGATTGAGCAGTTCTAAATCACTCTTTCTGTAGAAACTGCAAGCAGACATTCTGAGTGCTAAGGTGCCCATAGTGGAAAAAGGAATATCTTCAAATAAAAACTAAAGAGAAGCATTCTGCGAAACTACTTTCTGATCTGTGCATTCAACTAACAGAGTTGAACCTTACTTTTGATTGAGAAGTTCTGAAACTCTCTTTCTGTAGAAACTGCAAGCGGACATTCGGAGCGTTAAGGGGCCTATAGTGGAAAAAGGAATATCTTCAAATAGAAACTACACAGAAGCATTCTGTGAAACTTCTTTCTGATCTGTGCATTCAACTAACAGAGTTGAATCTTACTTTTGATTTAGAAGTTCTGAAACTCTCTGTCTGTAGAAATTGCAAGCAGATATTCGGAGCTCTAAGGGGCCTATCGTGGAAAAAGGAACATCTTCAAATAAAAACTACACAAAAGGATTCTGTTAAACTTCTTTCTGATCTGTGCATTCAACTAACAGAGTTGAACCTTACTTTTGATTGAGAAGTTCTGGAACTCTCTTTCTGTAGACACTGAAAGCGGACATTCGGAGCGTTAAGGGGCCTATAGTGGAAAAAGGAATATCTTCAAAAGAAACTACACAGAAGCATTCTGTGAACATCCTTTCTGATCTGTGCATTAAACTAACAGAGTTGAAACTTCCTTTTGAATGAGAAGTTCTGAAACTCTCTCTCTGTAGAAAATGCAACCAGATATTTGGAGCGCTAAGGGGCCTATTGTGGAAAAAGGAATATCTTCAAATAAAAACTACACAGAAGCATTCTGCGAAACTTCATTCTGATCTGTGCATTCAACTAGCAGATTTAAACCTTACTTTGGATTGAGGAGTTCTGAAACACTCTTTCTCTAGAAACTGCAAGCAGACATTCGGAGTGCTAAGGGGCCTAAAGTGGAAAAAGGAATATCTTCAAATAAAAAATTCACAGAAGCATCCTACGAAGCTTGTTTCTGATCTGTGCATTGAACTGGCAGGGTTGAACCTTACTTTTGATTGAGCAGTTCTGAAACACTCTTTCTGTAGGAACTGCAAGCGGACATTCGGAGCACTATGGGGCCTATAGTGGAAAAAGGAATATCTACAAATAAAAACTACACAGAAGCATTCTGTGAAACTGTTTTCTGATCTGTGCATTCATCTAACAGGGTTGAACCTTACTTTTGATTGAGAAATTCTGAAACTCTCTTTCTGTAGAAACAGCAAGAGGACATTCAGAGAGCTAAGGGGCCTATAGTGGAAAAGGAATATCTGCAAATTAAAACTACACAGAAGTATTCTGTGAAACTTCTTTCTAATCTGTGCATTCAACTAACAGATTTGAACCTTACTTTTGATTGAAAAATTCTGAAATTCTCTCTCTGTAGAAACTGCAAGCGCATATTCGGAGCGCTAAGGGGCCTATCGTGGAAAAAGGAATATCGTCAAAGAAAAACTACACAGAAGCATTCTGCGAAACTACTTTCTGATCTGTGCATTCAACTAGCAGAGTTGAACCTTGCTTTTGATTGAGAAGTTCTGAAACTCTCTTTCTGTAGAAACTGCTAGCGGACATTCAGAGGGTTAAGAGGACTATAGTGGAAAAAGGAATACCTTAAAATGAAAACTATACGGAAGCATTCTGTGAAACTTCTTTCTCATCTACGCATTCAACTAGCAGAGTTGAACCTTACTTTTGATTGAGCAGTTCTGAAACACTCTTTCTGTAGAAATTTCAAGCAGACTTTTGGAGTGCTAAGTGCCCTATAGTGGAAAAAGGAATATCTTCAAATAAAAACTACACAGAAGCATTCTGCGAAACTTCTTTCTGATCTGTGCATTCAACTAACAGAGTTGAACCTTACTTTTGTTGGAGAAGTTCTGCAACTCTCTCTCTGTAGAAACTGAAGGTGCATATTTGGAGCTCTAAGGGGCCTATCGTGGAGAAAGGAGTATCTTCAAATAAAAACTACACAGAAGCATTCTGCGAAACTTCATTCTGATCTGTGCATTCAACTAACGGAGTTGAACCTTACATTTGATTGAGAAGTTCTCGACCTCTCTTTCTGTAGAAACTGCAAGCGGACATTCGGAGCGGTGAGAGGCCTATAGTGGAAAAAGGAATATCTTCAAATAAATCTACACAGAAGCATTCTGCGAAACTTCCTTCTGATCTGTGCATTCAACTAACAGAGTTGAACCTTACTTTTGATGAGAAGTTCTGGACCTCTCTTTCTGTAGAAACTGCCAGCAGATATTTGGAGCAGTGAGAGGCCTGTAGTGGAAAAAGGAATATCTTCAAATAAAAACTATGCAGAAGCATTCTGCGAAACTTCTTTCTGATCTGTGCTTTCAACTAACAGGTTGAGCCTTACTTTTAATGAGAAGTTCTGAAACTCTCTTGTAGAAATTGCAAGCGGACATTCAGAGCGCTAAGGGGCCTATAGTGGAAAAAATATTTTCAAATGAAAATACACAGAATTCTGCAAACTTTCTGATTGTGCATTCTACTAGCAGAGGGAATCTTACTTTGATTGAGGAGTTCTGGAAAACTCTTTCGATAGAAAATGCCAGCGGACATTCTGAGTGCTAAGTGGCCTGTAGTGGAAGAAGGAATATTATCAAATAAAAACTACACAGAAGCATTCTGCAAAACTCCTTTCAGATCTGTGCATTCAACTATCAGAGTTGAACCTTACTTTTTATTGAGCAGTTCTGAAACACTCTTTCTGTAGAAACTGCAAGCGGACATTCAGAGCGCTATGGGGACTATAGAGGAAAAAGTTATATCTTTAAATATAAACGACACAGAAGCATTCTGCTAAAGTTCTTTCTGATCTGTGCATTCCACTAGCAGAGTTGAACCTTACTTTTGATTGAGAAGTTCTAAAACACTCTTTCTGTAGAAACTGCCATCGGACATTCGGAGTGCTAAGAGGCAATAGTGTAAAAAGGAATACCTTCAAATAAAACTACACAGAAGCATCTTCGAAACTTCTTTCTGATCTGTGCATTCAACTAGCAGAGTTGAACATTTTTTTTGATTGAGGAGTTCTGAAACTCTTTCTGTAGAAATTGCAAGTGGACATTCGGAGAGCTAAGTGGCCTATTGTGGAAAAAGGAATATCTTCAAATAAAACTACACAGAAGCATTCTGCGAAGCTTATTTCTGATCTCTGCATTCAACTACCAGGGTTAAAAATTACTATTGATTGAGGAGTTCTGAAACACTCTTTCTGTAGAAACTGAAAGTGGACATTCGAAGCGCTAAGGGCCTATAGTGGAAAAAGGAATATCTTTAAATAAAAACTACACAGAAGCATTCTGCGAAACTCCTTTCTGATCTGCGCATTCACCTAACAGAGTTGAACCTTAGTTTTGATTGAGAGCTTGTGAAACTCTCTTTCTTTAGAAATTGCATGGGGACGTTCCGAGCGCTAATTGGCCTACAGTGGAAAAAGGAATATCTACAATTAAAGGCACACAGAAGCATTCGGCGAGACTTCTTTCTGATCTGTGCATTCGACTAGCAGAGTTGAACCTTATTTTTGATTCAGGAGTTTTGAAACACTCTTTCTGTAGAAACTACAAGAGGACATACGGAGAGCTAAGGGGCCAATAGTGGAAAAAGAAATATCTTCAAATAAAAACTACACAGAATCATCCTGCGAAACTTCTTTCTGATCTGTGATTCAACTAACAGAGTTGAACCTTACTTTTGATTGAGAAGTTCCGAATCTCTCTTTCTGTAGAAACTGCAAGAAGACATTCGCTGTGGTAAGAGGCCTATAGTGGAAAAAGGAATATCTTCAATTAAAAGCTACACAGAAGCATTCTCCGAAACTTCTTTCTGATCTGTGCATTCAAGTAGCAGAGTTGAACCACACCTTTGATGGAGGAGTTTTGAAACACTCTTTCTGTAGAAACTGTAAGCACACATTGGGAGTGCTAAGGGGCCTATTGTGGAAAAACAAATATCTTCAAATAAAAACTACACAGAAGAATTCTGCAAAACTGCTTTCTTATCTGTGCATTTAACTAGCAGAATTGAAACTTACTTTTGATTGGACAGTTCTGAAACACTCTTTCTGTAGATACTGCAAGCCAAAATTCAGAGCACTAAGGGGCCGATAGTTTAAAAAAGTAATATCTTCAAATAAAAGCTAGACAGAAGCATTCTTTGAAACTTCTTTTTGATCTGTGCATTCAACTAACAGAGTTGAATCTTACTTTTGATTGAGAAGTTCTGAAACTCTCTTTCTATAGGAACTGGAAGCGGACATTCGGAGCGCTAAGAGGTCTATGGTGGAAAATGGATTATCTTCAAATAAAAACTACACAGAAAAATTCTGTGAAACTTCTTTCTGATCCGTGCATTCAACTAACAGAGTTGAACCTTACTTTTGATTGAGGAGTTTTGAAACCCTCTTTCTGTAGAAACTGCAAGTGGACATTCGGAGCACTAAGAGGCCTATAGTGGAAAAAGGAATATCTTCAACTAAAAACTACACAGAAGAATTCTGCGAAAATTATTTCTGATCTGTGCATTCAACTAACAGATTTGAACATTACTTTTGATTGAACAGTTCTGAAACTCTCTTTCTGTAGAAACTGCAAGTGCACATTCCTATCACTAAGGGGCCTGCAGTGGAAAAAGTAATATCTTCAAATAAAAACTACACAGAAGCATTCTGTGAAACTTCTTTCTGATCTGTGCATTCAACTAGCAGAGTTGAACCTTACTTCTGATTGAGAAGTTCTGAAAATCTCTTTCTGTAGGAACTGCAAGCGGACATTCGGAGCGCTAAGGATCCTATAGTGGAAAAAGTAATATCTTCAAATAAAAACTACCCAGAAGAAATCTGCAAAACTTCTTTCTGAACTGTGCATTCAACTAACAGATTTGTACCTTACTTTTCATTGAGAAGTTTTTGAAACCCTCTTTCTGTAGAAATTTCAATCGGACTTTCGGATCGCTAAGGGCCTATAGTGGAAAAAGGAATATCTTCAAATAAAACTACACAGTAGCATTGCGTGAAACGTCTTTCTGATCTGTGCATTCCACTAGCAGGGTTGAAACTTACTTTTTATTGAGCCGTTCTGAAACTCTCTTTGTGAAGAAACTGCAAGTGTACATATGTAGGACAAAGGGGCCTATAGTGGAAAAAGGAATATCTTCAAATAAAAACTACACTGAAGCATTCTGCAAAACATCTTTCTGATCTGTGAATTCAACTAATAGTGTTGAACTTTACTTTTGATTGAGAAGTCCTAAAACTCTCTTTCTGTATAAACTGCGAGCAGACATTCTGAGCGCTTTGAGGCCTATAGAAGAAAAAGGAATAACTTCAACTAAAAACTACACAGAAGAATTCTGTGAAAATTATTTCTGTTCTGTGAATTCAACTAGCAGAGTTGAACCTATCTTTGATTGAGGAGTTTTGAAGCACTCCTTCTGTAGAAACTGGAAGTGGACATTCAGAGCGCTAAAGAGCCTTTAGTTGAAAAAAGAATAACTTGAAATAAAAACTACACAGAAACATTCTTCGAAACTTCTTTCTAATCTGTGCATTCAACTAACAGAGTTGAACATTACTTTTGATTGAACAGTTCTGAAACTCTCTTTCTGTAGAAACTGCAAGTGCACATTCCTATCACTAAGGGGCCTGCAGTGGAAAAAGGAATATCTTCAAATAAAAAGTACACAGGAGAAATCTGCGAAAATTCTTTCTGATCTGTGCATTCAACTAAAAGATTTGAACCTTACTTTTCATTGAGAAGTTTTGAAACCCTCTTTCTCTAGAAATTGCAAGCGGACGGTCGGATCGCTAAGGGGCCTATAGTGGCAAAAGGAATATCTTCAAATAAAAACTACATAGTAGCATTCTGTGAAACGGCTTTCTGATCTGTGCATTCCACTAGCAGAGTTGAAACTTACTTTTTATTGAGCCGTTCTGAAACTCTCTTTGTGAAGAAACTTCAAGTGCACATATGTAGGACAAAGGGGCCTATAGTGGAAAAAGGAATATCTTCAAATAAAAACTACACTGAAGCATTCTGCAAAACATCTTTCTGATCTGTGAATTCAACTAACAGTGTTGAACTTTACTTTTGATTGAGAAGTTCTGAAACTCTCTTTCTGTATAAACTGCGAGCAGACATTCTGAGAGCTATGAGGCCTATAAAAGAAAAAGTAATACCTTCAAATAAAAACTACACAGAAGTATTGTGTGAAACTACTTTCTGATCTGTGCATTCAACTAAGAGAGTTGAAACTTTCTTTTGATGGAGGAGTTTTGAAACACTCTTTCTGTAGAAACTGCAAACGGACATATGGAGGGCTAAGACGCCTATAGCTTAAAAAGGAATATCTTCAGATAAAAACTACACAGAAGGATTCTGCAAAAATATTTTCTGACCTGTGCATTCAACTAGCAGAGTTGAACCTCACCTTTGATTGAGAAGTTTTGAAACACACTTTCTGTAGAAACTTGAAGTGGTTATTCGGAGCGCTAAGGCACCTATAGTGGAAAAAAGAATATCTTCAAATAAAAACTACACAGAAGCATTCTGTGCAACTTCTTTCTGATCTGTGCATTCAACTAGCAGAGTTGAACATTACATTTGATTGGGCAGTTCTGAAACTTTCTTTCTGTAGAAACTGCAAGGGCACATTCATATCGCTAAGGGGCCTGTAGTGAAAAAAGGAATATCTTCAAATAAAAACTACACAGAAGCATTCTCCGAAACGTTTTTCTGTTCTGTGCATTCCACTAACAGAGTTGAAGCTTACTTTGATTGAGCAGTTCTGAAACTCTCTTTCTGTAGAAACTGCAAGCGTACATTCAGAGCGCTAAGAGGAATATAGTGCAAAAAGGAATATCTTCAAATAAAAACTTAACTGAAGCATTATGTGAAACATCTTTCAGATCTCTGAATTCAACTAACAGATTTGAAACTTACTTTTCATTCAGCAGTTCTGATACACTCTTTCTGAAGAAACTGCAAGTGGACATTTAGACCAGTTAGGGGCCTACAGTGGAAAAAGTACTTTCACAAGAATTCTGTGAAAGTACTTTCTGTTTTGTGCATTCAAATAACATAGTTGAAACTTACTTTTGATTCAGTAGTTCTGAAACACTCTTTGTGTAGAAACTGCTAGTGGACATTTGGAGCGCTAAGAGGCTATAGTGGAACAAGGAATATCCTCAAATAAAAACTACACAGAAGCATTCTGTGGAACTACTTTCTGTTCTGTGCATTCAAATAACAGAGTAGAATCTTACTTTTGATTGAGCAGTTCTGAAACACTCTTATTGTAGATACTGCTAGTGGACATTAGGAGCACTAAGGGGACTGTAGTGGAAAAAGGAGTATCTTCAAATAAAAACCACACAGAAGCATTCTGTGAATCTACTTTCTGTTCTGTGCATTCAACTAACAGAGTTGAAGCTTACTTTTGATTGAGCAGTTCTGAAACACTCTTTCTGTAGAAACTGCAAGTGGACATTCGGAGCGCTAAAGGACCTGTAGTGGAAAAAGGAATATCTTCAAATAAAAACTACACAGAATCATTCTCTGAAACTTCTTTCTGTTCTGTGCATTCAACTAACCGACTTGAAGCTCACCTTTGAATGAGCAGTTCTGAAACACTCTTTCTGTAGAAACAGCAATTGGACATTCGGAGCGCTGAGGGGAATACAGTGGAAAAAGTAATATCTTCAAATAAAAACTACACAGAAGCATTCTGCGAAACTCCTTTCTGGTCTCTGCATTCAACTGACAGAGTTGAAGCTTAGTTTTCACTGAGCAGTTCTGAAACACAGTTTCTGTAGAAAATGCAAATGGATATTCGGAGCGCTAAGGGGCCTATAGTGGAAAAAGGAATATCTCCAAATAAAAACTACACGGAAGCATTCTATGAAACTTCTTTCTATTCTGTGCATTCAAATAACAGAGGTGAATCTTACCTTTGATTGAGCAATTCTGAAACACTCTTTCTGTAGAAACTGCAAGTGGACATTCGGAGCGCTAAGGGGCCCATAGTGGAAAAACTAATATCTCAAAATAAAAGCTACACCGAAAGATTCTGTGAAACTACTTTCTGTTCTGTGCATTCAACTAACAGAGTGGAAGTTTACTTTTGATTCAGCAGTTCTGAAACACTCTTTCTGTAGAAACTGCAAGTGGACATTCGGAGCGCTAAGGGGCCTATAGTGTAAGTAGAAATATCTTGAAATAAAAACTACCCAGAAGCATTCTGTGATATTTCTTTCTGTTCTGTGTATTCAACTAACAGTGTTGAAGCTTACTTTTATTGAGCAGTTCTGAAACACTCTTTCTGTAGAAACTGCAAGTGGACATTTGTAGCACTAATGGGCCTATCGTGGAAAAAGGAATATCCGTAAATTAACACTACACAGAAGCGTTCTGTGAAACTTCTTTCTGTTCTGTGCATTCAACTAACAGAGTTGAAGCTTACTTTTTATTGAGCCGTTCTGAAAATCTCTTTCTGTAGAAATTGAAAGTGGACTTTCGGAGCGCTAATGGGCCTATAGTGGAAAAAGGAGTATCCTCAAAAAAAAAATACACAGAAGCATTCTGTGTAAGATCTTTGTATTCTGTGCATTCAACTAACTGTGTTGAAGCTTACTTTTCATTGACAAGTTCTGAAACACTCTTTTAATAGAAACTGAAACTGGTCAATCCGAGCGCTAAGAGGCCTATAGTGAAAAAAGGAATATCTTCAAATAAAAACTACACCGAAGCATTCAGTGAAACTTCTTCCTGTTCTGCGCATTCCAATAACAGAGGTTAAGCTTACTTTTGATTGAGCAGTTCTGAAACACTCTTTCTGTAGAAACTGCAAGTGGACATTCGGAGCGCTAAGGGGCCTACAGTGGAAAAAGGAATATCCTCAAATAAAAACAACACAGAAGCATTCAGTGCAATTTCTTTCTGATCCGTGCATTCAACTAACGGAGTTGAAGCTTACATTTTATTGAGCCGTTCTGAGACACACTTTCTGTAGAAACTGCAAGTGGACATTCAGAGCGCTAAAGGGCCTATAGTGGAAAAAGGAATATCCTCAAATAAAACCTGCACAAAAGAATTCTGTGGAATATCATCCTGTTCTGTGCATTCCACTAACTGTGTTGATGCTTACCTTTTTATTGAGCCGTACTGAGACACTCTTTCTGTAGAAACTGCGAGTGGACATTCAGAGCGCTAAGGGGCCAATAGTGGAAAAAGGAATATCCTCAAATACAAACTGCACAGAAGCATTCTGAGGAACTACTTTCTTTTCTGTGCATTCCACTAACAGATTTGAAGCTTACTTTTGATTGAGCAGTTCTGAGGCACTCTTTCTGTCGAAAGTGCAAGTGGACATTCTGAGCGCTAAGGGGCCTATAGTGGAAAAATCAATATCTTCAAAGAAAAACTACAAAGAAGCATTCTGTGAAACTCCTTTCTATTCTGTGCATTCAAATAACACAGTTGAAACTAACTTTTGATTGAGCAGTTCTGAAACACTCTTTTTGTAGAAACTGCACCAGGACATTCGGAATGCTAAGGGGCCTATAGTGGAAAAAGGAATATCTTCAAATAAAAACTACACAGAAGCATTCAGTGAAACTTCTTTCTGTACTGTGCATTCAACTAACAGACTTGAATGTTACTTTTGATTGGGCAGTTCTGAAAAACTCTTTCTGTAGAAACTGCAAGTGGACATTCGGAGTGCTACGGGGCCTATAGTGGAAAAAGGAATATCTTCAAATAAAAACTACACAGAAGCATTCTGTGAAACTTCTTTCTGTTCTGTACATTCAGCTAACAGATTTGAAGCTTACTTTTGATAGAGCATTCCTGAAACACTCTTTCTGTAGAAACTGCAAGCAGAGAGTCGCAGCGCTAAGTGGCCAGTAGTGGAAAAAGGAATATCCTTAAATAAAAACTACTCAGAAACATTCTGTGAAACTTCTTCCTGTTCTGTACATTCAATTAACAGAGATGAAGCTTACTTTTCATTGAGCAGTTCTGAAACACTGTTATTATAGAAACTGCAAGTGGACATTTCGAGCGCTATGTGGCCTCTAGTGGAAAACGGAATATCTTCAAATAAAAACTACACAGAAGAATTCTGTGAAACTTCTTTCTGTTTTGTGCATTCAACAAACAGAGTTGAAGCTTACTTTTCATTGAGCACTTCTGAAACCCTCTTTCTGTAGAAATTGCAAGTGGACATTCAGAGCACAAAGAGGACTGTAGTGGAAAAAGGAATATGCCCAAATAAAAACTACACAGAAGCATTCTGTGAAACTTCTGTCTGTTCTGTGCATTCTAGTAAGAGACTTGAGGCTTACTTTTGATTGAGCAGTTCTGAAACTCTCTTTTTGTAGAAACTGCAAGTGGACATTCGGAGTGCTAAGGGGTCTTTAGTGGAAAAAGGAACATCTTAAAATAAAAGCTACACAGAAAGATTCTGTGAAACTTCTTTCTGTTCAGTGCATTCAACTAACAGAGTTGAAGATTACTTTTGATTGAGCAGTTCTGAAACACTCTTTCTGTAGAAACTGCAAGTGGACATTTGGAGCACTAAGGGGCCTACAGTTGAAAAAGGAATATCCTCAAATAAAAACTACACAGAAGCATTCAGTGAAACTACTTTCTGTTCTGTGCATTCAGCTAACAGAGTTGAAGCATACTTTTGATTGACCAGTTCTGAATCACTCTCTCTGTAGAAACTGCAAGTGGACATTTGGAGCGCTAAGGGGCCTCAAGTGGAAAAATGAATATCCTTAAATAAAAACTACACAGAAGCATTCTGTGAAACTTCTTTCTGTTCTGTGCATTCAACTAACAGAGTTGAAAATTACTTTTCATTGGGCCGTTCTGAAACACTCTTTCTGTAGAAACTGCAAGTGGACAATCGGAGCGTTAAGGGGCCTATAGTTGAAAAAGGAATATCCACAAAAAAAAAGTACCTAGAAGCATTCTGTTAAACTTCTTTCTGTCCTGTGCATTCCACTAACAGATTTGAAGGTTAGTTTTGATTGAGCAGTTCTGAAACACTCTTTCTGTAGAAACTGCAAGTGGACATTGGGAGTGCTAAGGGGCCTCTAGTGGAAAAAGGAATATCTTCAAATAAAAGCTACGCAAAATCATTCAGTGAAACCCCTTACTGTTCTGTGTATTCAACTAACAGAGTTGAACCTTACTTTTGTTTGAGCAGTTCTGAAACACTCTTCCTGAAGAAAATGCAAGTGGACATTCGGAGCGCTAATTGGCCTATAGTGGAAAAAGGAATATCCTCAAATAAACACTACTCAGAAGCATTCTGTGAAACTACTTTCTATTCTGTGCATTCAAATAACAGAGTTTAAGCTAACTTTTGATTGAGCAGTTCTGAAACACTCTTTTTGTAGAAACTGCACATGGACATTCAGAACGCTAAGGGACCTATAGTGGAAAAAGGAATACCTTCAAATAAAAACTACACAGAAGCATTCAGTGAAACTTCTTTTGTTCTGTGCATTCAACTAACTGAGTTGAAGTTTACTTTTGATTGGGCAGTTCTGAAACCCTCTTTCTGTAGAAACTGCAAGTGGACATTTGGAGTGCTAAGGTGCCTATATTGGAAAAATGAATATCTTCAAATAAAAACTACACAGAAGCATTCTGTGAAAGTTTTTTCTGTTCTGTGTATTCAACTACAGAGTTGAAGCTTAGTTTTGATTGACCAGTTCTGAAACACTCTTTCTGTAGAAAATGAAAGTGGACATTCGGAGCGCTAAGTGGCCTATAGTGGAAAAAGGATTATCTTCAAACAAAAAGTACAAAGAAGCATTTTATGAATCTTCTTTCTCTTCTGTGCATTCAACTAACAGAGTTGAACCCTACTATTGATTGAGCAATTCTGAAACACTGTTTCTATAGAAACAGCAAGTGGACGTTCGGAGCGCTAAGGGACCTATAGTGGAAAAAGGAATATCTTCAAATAAAAACTACACAGAAGCATTCTGTGAAAATTCTTTCTGTTCTGTGCATTCAGCTAACATAATTGAAGCTTACGTCTCATTGAGCAGTTCTGAAACACTCTTTCTATAGAAAATGCAAGTGGACATTCGGAGCGCTAAGGGGCCAACAGTGGAAAAAGGAATATCTTCAAATAAAAACTACGCAAAAGCATTCTGTGAAACTTCTTTCTGTTCTGTGCATTCAACTAACAGAGTTGAACATTACTTTAGATTGAGCAGTTCTGAAACACTCTTTCTGTAGGAACTGCAAGTGGACATTCGGAGCACTAAGGGGCCTATAGTGGAAAAAGGTATATTCTCAAATAAAAACTATAGAGAAGCATTCTGTGAAACTTCTTTCTGTTCTGTGCATTCAACAATCAGTGTTGAAGCTTACTTTTTAATGAGCATTTCTGAAACACTCTTTCTGAAGAAACTGCAAGTAGACTTTCGCAGCGCTAACAGGCCAGTATAAGAAAAAGGAATATCCTTAAATAAAAACTTCACGGAAGCATTCTGTGAAACTTCTTCCTGTTCTGTACATTCAATTAACAGAGTTGAAGCTTACTTTTGACGGAGTAGTTGTGAAGCACTCTTATTGTAGATACTGCAAGTGGACATTCAGAGCGCTATGCGGCCTGTAGTGGAACAAGAAATATCTTCAAATAAAAACTACTCAGAATCATGCTGTGAATCTACTTTCTGTTCTGTGCATTCAACTAACACAGTTGAAGCTTACTTTTGATTGAGCAGTTCTGAAACACTCTTTCTGTAGAAACTACAAGTGGACATTAGGAGTGCTAAGTGGCCTATAGTGGAAAAAGGAATATCTTCAAACAAAAACTACACAGAAGCATTCTGTGAAACTTCTTTCTGTTCCCTGCATTCCACTTACAGTATTGAAGCTTACTTTTGAAAGGGCAGTTCTGAAACACACTTTCTGTAGAAACTGCAAGTGGACATTCGGAGTGTTAAGGGGCCTAGAGAGGAAAAATGATTATCCTTTAATAAAAACTACACACAAGCATTCTGTGAAACCTCTTCCTGTTCTGTGCATTTAAATAACAGCGTTGAACTTCACTTTTGATTGAGCAGTTCTGAAACACTCTTATTGTAGAAACTGCAAGTGGATATTCGGAGCGCTACAGGGCCTCTCTTGGAAAAAGAACTATCCCCAAATAGAAACGACACAGAAGCATTCTGTGAAACTACTTTCTGTTCTGTGCATTCAACTAACAGAGTTGAAGGTTACTTTTGATTGAGCAGTTCTGAAACACTCTTTCTGTAGAAACTGCAAGTGGACATACGGAGGGTTACGGGGCCTGTAATAGGAATATCTTCAAATTAAAACCACACAGAAGCATTCTGTGAAACTTCTTTCTGTTCTGTGCATTCAACAGAGAGAGTTGAACCTTACTTTTCATTCAGCAGTTCTGAAACACTCTTTCTGTAGAAACTGCAAGTGGACATTCAGAGCGCTAAGGGGCCTATAGGGGAATATGGAATATCCTCAAATAAAAACTACACAGAAGCATTCTGTGAAACTACTTTGTGTTCTGTGCATTCAACTAAGAGAGTTGAACCTTACTTTTAATTGAGCAGTTTTGGAACACAGTTAGTGTAGAAACTGCAACTGGATATTCTTAGCTCTAAGAGGCCTATAGTGGAAAAAGGAATATCTTCAAATAAAAACTACACAGAAGCATTCTCTGAAACTTCTGTCTGTTCTGTGCATTCAACTAACAAATGTGAAGCTTACTTTTGATTGAGCAGTTCTGAAACACTCTTTCAGTAGTAAGTGCAAGTGGACATTCGGAGCACTAAGGGGCTTATAGGGTAATATGGAATATCTTCAAATAAAAACTACACAGAAGGCATTCTGTGAAACCTGTTTGTGTTCTGTGCATTCAGCTAAGAGAGTTAAACCTTAATTTTGATTGAGGAGTTTTGGAACACACTTATTGTAGAAACTGCAACTGGACATTCTTAGCACTAAGAAGCCTGTAGTGGAAAATGGAATATCTTCAAACAAAAACTACACAGAAGCATTCTGTGAAACTTCTGCCTGTTCTGTTCATTCCACTAACAGAGTTGAAGCTTGCTTTTGATTGAGCGGTTCTGAAACACTCTTTCTGTAGAAACTGCAAGTGGACATTCGGAGCGCTAAGAGCCCTATAGTGTAAAAAGGAATATCTTCAAATAAAAATTACACAGAGGTATTCTGTGAAACTACTTCCTGTTCTGTGCATTCCACTAACAGAGTTGAAGATTACTGTTGATTCAGCAGTTCTGAAACACTCTTTCTGTAGAAACTGCAAGTGGACATTTGGAGCACAAAGGGCCTTATAGTGGAAAAAGGAATATCCTCAAATAAAAACTACACAGCTGCATTCTGTGAAACTTCTTTCTGTTCTGTGCATTCAACTAACAGAATTGAACCTTACTTTTGATTCAGCAGTTTTGGAACACTCTTAATGTAGAAACTGCAACTGGACATTCGGATCGCTAAGGGGCCTACAGAGGAAAAAGGAATATCTTCAAATGAAAACTACACAGAAGCATTCTCTGAAACTTCTTTCTGTTCTGTGCATTCAAACAACGGAGTTGAAGCGTCCTTTTGATTGAGCAGTTCTGAAAAACTCTTTCTATAGCCACTCCAAGTGCACATTCGGAGCGCTAAGAGGCCTATAGTGGAAAACGAAATATCGTCAAATAAAAACTACACAGAAGCATTCTGTGAAACTTGTTTCTGTTCTGTGCATTCAACTAACAGAATTGAACCTTACTTTTGAATGAGCAGTTTTGGAACACCCTTATTGTAGATACTGTAAGTGGACATTCCGAGCGTTAAGGTGCCTGTAGTGAAAAAAGGTATATCTTCAAATGAAAACTACACAGAAGCATTCTGTGAAACTTTTTTCTGTTCTGTGCATTCCACTAACAGGGTTGAAGGTGACTTTTCTTCGAGCATTTCTGAAACACTCTTTATGTAGAAACTGCAAGTGGACATTCAGAGCACTAAGGGGCCTATAGTGGAAAAAGGAATATCTACAAATAAAAACCACACAGAAGCATTCAGTGAAACTTCTTTCTGTTCTCTGCATTCAACTAACAGAGTTTAAGCTTACTTTTGATTGAGCAGTTCTGAAACACTCCTTCTGTAGAACCTACAAGTGGACATTCTGTGTGCGAAGGGGCGTGTAGTGGAAAAAGATATATCTTCAAATAACAACTACACAGAAGCATTCAGTGAAACTTCTTTCTGTTCTGTGCATTCCACTAACAGAGGTGAAGCTTACTTTTGATTGAGCAGTTCAGAAACACTCTTTCTGTAGAAACTGCAAGTGGAAATTCAGAGCGCTAACTGGCCTATTTTGGAAAAAGGAATATCCACAAATAAAAACTACACAGAAGCATTCTGGGAAACAACTTTCTGTTCTGTACATTCCATTAACAGAGTTGAAGATTACTATTGATTGAGCAGTTCTGAATCACTCTTTCTGTAGAATCTGCAAGTGGACATTCGGAGCGCTAAGTGGACTATAGTGGAAAAAGTAATAACCTCAAATAAAAACGACACAGAAGCATTCTGTGAAACTTCTTTCTGTTCTGTGCATTCAACTAACAGTGCTGAACGTTACTTTTGATTGAGCAGTTTTGGATCACTCTTATTGTACAAACTGCAACTGGATATTCAGAGGGCTAAGGGGCCTATAATGGAAAAAGGAATATCTTGAAATAAAAACTACACAGAAGCATTCACTGAAACTTCTTACTGTTCTTTGCATTCAACTAACAGAGTTGAAGCTTACTATTGATTGAGCAGTTCTGAAACACTCTTTCGGTAGAAACTGCAGGTGGACATTCTGACTGCTAAGGGGACTACAGTGGAAAAAGATATATCTACAAATAAAAACTACACAGAAGCATTCTGTACAACATCTTTCTGTTTTGTGTATTCAAGTAACAGAGTTTAAGCTTACTTTTGGTTGAGCAGTTCTGAAACACTCTTTCTGTAGAAACAGCAGGTGGAGAGTTTAATGGCTAAGGGGCCAATAGTGGAAAAAGGAATATCCTCAAATAAAAACTACACAGAAGCATTCTGTGAAACTTCTTTCTGTTCTGTCCATTCAGGTAACAGTGTTGAATCTTACATTTGATTGAGCAGTTTTGGCACACTTTTATTGTAAAAACTGCAATTGGACATTCCAAGCACTAAGCAGTATATAGTGGAAAAAGGAATGTCTTCAAAGTAAAACTACACAGAAGCATTCAGTGAAACTCCTTTCCGTTCCATGCATTCAACTAACAGAGTTGAAGCTTACTTTTGATTGAGCAGTTCTGAAACACTCTTTGTGTAGAAACTGCAAGTGGACATTCGGAGCGCTTAGGGTCCTATAGTGGAAAAAGGAATATCTTCAAATAAAAACTGCACAGAAGCGATCTGTGAAACTTCTTTCTGTTCTGTGCATTCAACTAACAGATTTGAAGCATACTTTTGATTGAGCAGTTCTGAAACACTCTTTGTGTAAAAACTGCAAGTGGACATTCAGAGGTCTAAAGGCCCAAGAGTAGAAAAAGGAATAGCCTCAAATAAAAACTACACAGAAACCTTCTGTGAAAGTTCTTTCTGTTCTGTGCATTCAACTAACAGAGTTTAAGCTTACTTTTGATTGAGCAGTTCTGAAACACTCTTTCTGTAGAAACTGCAAGTGGACATTCTGATTGCTAAGGGGCGTGTTGTGGAAAAAGGTATATCTTCAAATAAAAACTGCACAGAAGCATTCTGTGAAATTTCTTTCTGTTCTGTGCATTCAACTAACACAGTTGAAGCTTACTTTTGATTGAGCAGTTCTGAAACTCTCTTTCTGTAGCAAGTGCAAGTGGATATTCTGAGCGCTAAGAGGCCTATAGTAGAAAAAGGACTATCTTCAAATAAAATCTACACAGAAGCATTATGTGAAACTTCTTTCAGTTCTATGCATTCCACTAACAGAGTTGAAGCTTACTATTGATTGAGGAGTTCTGAAAAACTCTTTCTTTAGAAACTGCACATCGACATTGAGATCGCTAAGGGGTGTATAGTGTAAAAAGGAATATCCTCAAATAAAAACTACACGGAAGCATTCTGTGAAACATCTTTCTGTTCTGCGCATTCCACTAACAGAGTTGAAGTTTACTTTTGATGGAGCAGTTCTGAAACACTCTTTCTGTAGAAGCTGCAAGTGGATATTCAGAGCGCTAATGGGCCTGTATTGGAAAAAGGAATATCATCAAATAAAAACTACACAGAAGCATTCTGTGAAACTTCTTTCTGTTCTGTGCATTCAACTAACAGAGTTGAAGCTAACTTTTGATTGAGCAGTTTTGGAACACTCTTATGGTATAAACTGCAACTGGACATTCGGAGTGCTAAACGGCCTATCGTGGAAAAAGGAATATCTTCAAATAAAAACTACACAGAAGCATTCAGTGAAACATCTTTATGTTCTTTGCATTCAACTAACACACTTGAAGCTTACTTTTGATGGAGCAATTCTGAAACACTCAATCTGTAGAAACTGAAGGTGGACATAACAGAGCTAAGGGGCCTATAGTGGAAAAAGGTATATCTTCAAATAAAAACTACACAGAAGCATTCTGTGAAACTCCTTTCTGTTCTGTGCATTCAACTAACACATTTGATGATTACTTTTGATTCAGCAGTTCTGAAACACTCTTTCTGTAGCAACTGCATGTGGACATTCGGAGCGCTAAGATGCCTACAGTAAAAAAAGGAATATCTTCAAATAAAAACTACACAGAAGCATTCTGTGAAACTTCTTTCTGTTCTGTGCATTCCACTAACAGAGTTGAAGCTTTCTTTTGGTTGAGCAGTTCTGAAACTATCTTTCTGTAGAAACTGAAGGTGGATATTCAGAGCGCAAAGGGTCTATAGTGGAAAAGGAATATCCTGAAAGAAAAAGTACACAGAAGCATTCTGTGAAATTTCTTTCTGTTCTGTACATTCAACTAACACAGTTGAAGCTTACTTTTGATTGAGCAGTTCTGAAACACTCTTTCTGTAAAAACTGCAAGTGGGCATTTGGAGGGCCAATTAGCCAATAGTGGAAAAATGAATAGCCTCATATAAAAACTATACAGAAGCCTTCTGTGAAAGTTCTTTCAGTTCTTTGCATTCAACTAACAGAGTTTAAGCTTACCTTTGATTGAGCAGTTCTGAAACACTCTTTCTGTAGAACCTGCAGGTGGACATTCTGAGTGCTAAGGGGCCTATAGTGGAAAACGATATATCTTCAAATAAAAACTACACAGCAGCATTCTGTGAAACTCCTTTCTGTTCTGTGCATTCAACTAACAGAGTTGAAGCTTACATTTGATTGAGCAGTTCTGAAACACATTTTCCGTAGAAACTGCAAGTGGACGTTCGGAGAGCTAAGAAACCTACAGTGGAAACAGGAATATCTTCAAATAAAAACAACACAGAAGCATTCTGTGAAACTTATTTCCATTCTGTGCATTCCACTAACAGAGTTTAATCTTACTTTTGATTGAGCAGTTCTGAAACACTCTTTGTGTAAAAACTGCAGGTAGACATTCGGAGGGCTAAGGGGCCTATAGTGGAAAAAGGAATCTCCTCAAATAAAAACTACACAGAACCATTCAGTGAAACTTCTCTCTGTTCTGTGCATTCAACTAACAGAGTTGAAGCTTACTTTTGATGGAGCAGTTCTGAAAGACTCTTTGTGTAGAAACTGCAAGTGGACATTCAGAGCACTTAGAGGCCTATAGTGGAAAAGGAAATATCTTCAAATTAAAACTACAGAGAAACGTTCTGTGAAACTTCTTTCTCTTCTATGCATTCATCTAAAAGATTTGAAGTTTACTTTTGATTGATCAGATCTGAAACACTCTTTCTGTAAAAACTGAAAGTGGACCTACAGAGCTATAAGGGGCCTTTAGTCGAAAAAGTAGTAGACTCAAATAAAAACTACACAGAAGCCTTCTGTGAAAGTTCTTTCTGTTCTGTGCATTCTTCTAACAGAGTTTAAGATTACTTTTGATTGAGCAGTTCTGAAACACTCTTTATGTAGAAACTGCAAGTGGACATACGGAGCGCTAACGGGCCAACTTGGGAAAAAGGAATATCTTCAAATAAAAACTACACAGAACAATTCTGTGAAACTCCTTTCTGTTCTGTGCATTCAACTGACAGAGTTGAAGCTTACTTTTCATTGAGCGGTTTTGGAACACTCTTATTGCAGAAACTGGAACTGTATATTCAGAGTGCTTAGGGGCCTATAGTGGAAAAAGGAATATCTTCAAATAAAAACTACACAGAAGAATTCAGTGAAACCTCTTTCTGTTCTTTGCATTCAACTAAAAGAGTTGAAGCTGACTTTTGATTGAGCAGTTCTGAAACACTCTTTCTGTAGTAACTGCAGGTGGACATTCGGTGTGCTAAGGGGCCTATGGTGGACAAAGGTATATCTTCAAATAAAAACTACACAGAAGCATTTTGTGAAACTTCTTTCTGCTCTGTGCATTCAACTAACAGAATAGAAGCTTTCTTTTGATTGAGCAGTTCTGAAACACTGTTTCTGTAGCAACTGCAAGTGGACATTCGAAGCTCTAAGCGGCCCATTGTGGAAAAAGTAATATCTTCAAATAAAAACTACACAGAAGCATTCTGTGAAACTTCTTTCTGTTCTGTGCATGCCACTTACACTGTTTAAGCTTACTTTTGATTGAGCAGTTCTGTAACATTCTTTCTGTAGAAACTGCAACTAGACGTTCAGAACGCTAAGAGGCGTATAGTGGAAAAAGGAATATCTTCAAATAAAAACTATGCAGAAGCATTCTGTGAAACTTCTTTCTGTTCTATACATTCCACTAACAGAGTTGAAGCTTACTTTTCATTGAGCAGTTCTGAAACACTCTTTTTGTAGAAACTGCAGCTGGACATTCGGAGCGCTAAAGGGCCTATTGTGGAAAAAGGAATATCTTCAAATAAAAACAACACAGAAGCATTCTGTTAAACATCTATCTGTTCACTGCATTCAACTAACACAGTTGAGGCTTACTTTTGATTGATCAGTTCTGAAACACTCTTATTGTAGAAACTGCAAGTGGACATTCGGAGCACTAAGGGGCCAATATTGGAAAAAGGAATATCCTCAAATAAAAACTACACAGAACCATTCTGTGAAACTACTCTCTGTTCTGTGCATTCAACTACCAGAGTTTAAGCTTACATTTGATAGAGCAGCTCTGAAACACTCTTATTGTAGAAACTGCAAGTGGACATTCAGAGCGCTAAGGGGCCTGTAGTGGAAAAAGGAATATCTTCAAATAAATACTACACAGAAGCATTCTGTGAAACTTCTTTCTGTTTTGTGCATTCAACTAACAGATTTGTAGCTTACTTTTGATTGAGCAGTTCTGAAACACTCTTTTTGTAGAAACTACAAGTGGATATAAGGAGCGCTTTGGGGCCTCCAGGGGAAAAAGGAATATCTTCATATAAAAACTACACAGAACCATTCCGTGAAACTACTTTCTGTTCTGTGCATTCAACTAACAGAGTTGAAGCTTACTTTGAGCAGTTCTGAAACACTCTTTCTCTAGGAACTGCAAGTGGACATTCGGAGCGCTAAGGGGCCTATAGGGGAATATGGAATATCCTCAAATAAAAACTACACAGAAGCATCCTGTGAAACTTCATTCTGTTCTGTGCATTCCGCTAACAGAGTTGAAGCTTACTTTTGATTGAACATTTCTGAAACTCTCTTTCTGTAGAAATTGCAAGAGGACATTTGAAGCGCTAATGGGCCTGTAGTGGAAAAGGAAATATCCTCAAATAAAAACTACACAGAAGCATTCTGGGAAGGTTCTTTCTGTTCTGTGCATTAAACTGTCAGAGTTGAAGCTTACTTTTGATTGAGAGGTTTTGGAACACTCTTATTGTAGAAACTGCAACTGGATATTCGGAAAGCTTAGGGGCCTACAGTTGAAAAAGGATTATCCTGAAATAAAAACTACACAGAAGCATTCTGTGAAACTTCTCTCTCTTCTGTGCATTCAACTAACAGAGTTGAACCTTACTATTGATTGAGCAGTTTTGGAACACTCTTATTGTAGAAACTGTAAGTGGACAATCAGAGTGTTAAGTTGCCTGTAGTGAAAAAAGGTATATCCTCAAATAAAAATTACACAGGTGCATTCTGTGAAACATCTTTCTATTCCGTGCATTCCACTAAGAGAGTTGAGGCTTACTTTTATTGAGCAGTTCTGAATCTCTCTTTGTGTAGAATCTGCAAGCAGACACTCAGAGCGCTAAGGGGCCAATACTGGAAAAAGGAATATCCTCAAATAAAAACTACACAGAAGCATTCTGTGAAACTTCTTTCTATTCTGTGCATTTAAATAACAGAGTTGAACCTTATATTTGATTGAGCAGTTCTGAAACACTCTTTCTGTAGAAGCTGCAAGTGGACTTTCTGAGCGATATGGGGCCTATAGTGTAAAAGGGAATATTCTGAAATAAAACCTACACAGAAGCATTCTGTGAAACTCGTTTCTGTTCTGTGCATTCAACTAACAGAGTTGAAACTTACTTTTTATTGAGCAATTCTGAAACAGTCTTTCTGTAGAAACTGCAAGTGGACATTCGGAGTGCTATGGGGCCTATAGTGGAAAAAGATATCTTTAAATAAAAACTACAGAGAAGCATTGTGTGAAACTCCTTTCCGTTGTGTGCATTCAACTAACATAGTTAAAGCTAACTATTGATTCAGCAGTTCTGAAACACTCTTTCTGTAGAAACTGCTAGTGGACATTTGAAGCGCTATGGGGCTTGTAGTGGAAAAAGAATATCCTCAAATTAAAACTACACAGAAGCATTCTGTGAAACTTCTCTCTGTTCTGTGCATTCAACTAACAGAGTTGAAGCTTACTTTTGAATGAGGAGTTCTGAAACCCTCTTTTTGTAGAAACTGCAAGTGGACACACGGAGAGGTAAGGGGCCTACAGGGGAAAAAGGAATATCTTCAACTAAAAACTACACAAAAACATTCTGTGAAAATTCTTTCTGTTCTGTGGATTCAAATAACAGAGTTGAAGCTTACATTGATTGAGCAGTTCTGAAACACTCTTTCTGTAGAAACTGCAAGTGGGCGTTCGGATTGCTAAGGGGCCTATAGTGGAATACGAAATATCCTCAAATAAAAACTACACAGAAGCATTCTGTGAAACTACATTCTGTTCTGTGCATTCAACTAACAGAGTTGAACCTTACTTTTGATTGAGCAGTTTTGGAACACTCTTATTGTAGAAACTGCAACTGGACATTCGGAGCGCTAAGGGGCCTATAGTGGAAAAAGGAATATCTTCAAATAAAAACTACACAGAAACATTCAGTGAGACTTTTTTCTGTTCTGTGCATTCAAATAACACAGTTGAAGCTTACTTTTGATTGAGCAGTTCTGAAACACTGTTTCTGTACAAACTGCCTGTGGACATTCAGTGCGCTGAGGGGCCTATAGTGGAAAAAGGAATATCCTCAAATAAAAACTACACAGAAGACTTCTGTGAAACTTCTATCTTTTCTGTGCATTCAACTAACAGAGTTTAAGCTTACTTTTGATTGAGCAGTTCTGAAACACCCTTTCTGTAGAAACTGGAAGTGGACATTCGGAGCGCTAAGGGGCCTACAGTGGAAAAAGTAATATCATCAAATAAAAACTACACAGAACTATTCTGTGAAACTTCTCTTTGTTCTGTGCATTCAACTAACAGATTTGAAACTTACTTTTGATTGAGCAGTTTTGGAACACTCTTATTGTAGAAACTGCAACTGGACATTCGGAGCGCTAAGGGGCCTATAGAGGAAAAAGGAATATCTTCAAATAAAAACTACACAGAAGCCTTCTGTGAAAGTTCTTTCTGTTCTGTGCATTCAATTCGCAGAATTTAAGCTTACTTTTGATTGAGCAGTCCTGAAACATTCTTTCTGTAGAAACTGCAAGTGGTCATTCTGAGTGCTAACTGGCCTGTAGTGTAAAAAGTTGTATCTTCCAATAAAAACTACACAGAAGCATTCTGTGAAACTTCATTCTATTCTGTGCATTCAACTGCCAGAGTTTAAGATTACTTATGATTCAGCAGTTCTGAAACGCTCTTATAGTGGAAACTGCAAGTGGACAATCAGAGCGCTAAGAGGCCTATAGTGGAAAAAGGAATATCCTCAAATCAAAACTACACAGAAGAATTCTGTGAAACTACTATCTGTTCTGTGCATTAAACTAACAGTGTTTCAGCTTACATTTGATTGAGCATTTCTGAAACACCCTTTCTGTATAAACTGGAAGTGGATATTTGGAGCGCTAAGGGGCCTACAGTGGAAAAAGGAATATCATCAAATAAAAACTACACTGAACCATTCGGTGAAACTTCTCTTTGTTCTGTGCATTCAAATAACAGAGTTGAAACTTACATTTGATTGAGCAGTTTTGGAACACTCTTATTTTAGAAACTGAAATTGGACATTCGGAGTGCTAAGGGGCCTATAGAGGAAAAAGGAATATCTTCAAATAAAAACTACACAGAAACCTTCTGTGAAAGTTCTTTCTGTTCTGGGCATTCAACTCACAGAATTTAAGCTTACATTTGATTGAGCAGTTCTGAAAAACTGTTTCTGTAGAAACTGCAAGTGGACAATCGGAGCGCTTAGGGGCCTATAGTGGAAAAAGGATTATCTTAAAATAAAAACTACACAGAAGCATTCTGTGTAACTACTTTCTGTTCTGTGCATTCCACTAACAGATTTGAAGCTTACTTTTGATTGAGCAGTTCTGAAACACTCTTTCTGTAGAAACTGCAAGTGGACATTCGGAGTGCTAAGGGGAGTACAGTGGAAAAAGGAATATCTTCCAATAAAAACTACACGGAAGCGTTCTGTGAAACCACTTTCTGTTCTGTGCATTCAACTAACAGAGTTGAAGCTTACTTTTCATTGAGCAGTTCGGAAACACTCTTTCTGTACAAACTGCAAGTGGACATTTGGAGCGCTAAGGGGCCAATAGTGGAAAAAGGAATAGCCTCAAATAAAAACTAAACGGAAGCCTTCTTTGAAAGTTCTCTCTGTTCTGTGCATTCATCTAACAGAGTTTAAGCTTACTTTTCATTGAGCAGTTCTTAAACACTCTTTCTGTATAAACTGCATGTGGACATTCGGAGCGCTAAAGGGCCTATAGTGGAAAACAGAATAATTGCATATAAAAACTACATAGATGCATTCAGTGAAACTTCTTTGTGTTCGGTGCATCCAACTAACAGAGTTGAAGCTTATCTTGATTGAGCAGTTCTGAACTCTCTTTCTGTAGAAACTGCATGACATTCGGAGGCTAAGTGTCTATAGTGGAAAAAGAATATTTCAAATAAAACTACACAGAAGCATTCTGTGAACTTCTTTCTGTTCTGTGCATTCAACTGACAGAGTTGAAGCTTACTTTGATGAGCAGTTCTGAAACACTCTTTCTGTAGAAACTGCAACTGGACATTCTCATTGCTATGGGGTCTATAGTGGAAAAAGGAATATCCTCAAATAAAAACCACACAGAAGCCTTCTGTGAAACTTCTTTCTGTTCTGTGTATTCAAGTAACAGAGTAGAAGCCTATTTTGATTGAGCAGTTCTGAAACACTCTTTTTGTTGTAACTGCAACTGGACATTCAGAGCGCTAAGGGGACTATGGTGGAAAAAGGAATATCTTCAAAAAAAAACTACACAGAAGCATTCTCTGAAACTTCATTCTGTTCTTTGCATTCAACTAACTGAGTTGAAGCTTACTTTTGATTGAGCAGTTCTGAAACAGTCTTACTGTACAACCTGCAAGTGGATATTCGGACCGCTAAGGGTATAATATTGGTAAAAGTAATATCCTCAATTAAAAACTACACAGAAACATTCTGTCAAACCACTTTCTGTTCTGTGCATACAACTACCAGAGTTTAAGCTTACTTTTGATTGAGCAGTTCAGAAACACTCTTTTTGTAGAAACTGCAAATGGATATTCGGAACATTAAGGGGCCTATGTTGGAAAAAGGAATGTCTTAGAATAAGAACTACACAGAAGTATTCTGTGAAATTTCATTCTGTTCTTTGCGTTCAACTAAAAGGGTTGTAAGTTACTTTTGATTGAGCCGTTCTGACACACTCTTATTGTAGAAACTGCAAGTGGACATTCGGAGCGCTAAGGGGCCAAAATTGGAAAAGGAATATCCTCAAATAAAAACTACACAGAAACATTCTGTGAAAATTCACTCTGTTCTGTGCATTCAATGAAGAGATTTGAAAATTTCTTTTGATTGAACAGTTGTGGAACACTCTTATTGTAGAAACTGCAACTTGACATTCGGAGTGCTAAGTGGCCTACAGAGGAAAAAGGAATATCCTCAAATAAAAACTACACAGAAGCATTCAGTGAAACTTCTTTCAGTTCTGTGCATTGAACTAACAGAGTTGAAGCTTACTTTTACTGAGCAGTTCTGAAACACTCTTTGTGTAGAAACTGAAAGTGGACATTCAGAGCGCTAAGGGGCCTATAGTGGAAATAGGAATATCTTCAAATTAAAACTACACAGAAGCGTTCTCTGAAACTTCTTCCTTTTCTGTGCATTAAACTAACAGAGTTGAAGCTTACTTTTGATTGAGCAGTTCTGAAACACTCTTATTGTAGAAACTGCAAGTGGACATTCGGAGCACAAGGGAGCCAATATTGGAAAAAGGATTATCCTCAAATAAAAACTACACAGAAACATTCTGTGAAACTTCTTTCTGTTCTGTGCATTCAACTACCAGACTTTAAGCTTACTTTTGATTGAGCAGTTCTGAAACACTCTTTTTGCATAAAGTGCAAATGGACATTCGGAGCGCTAAGGGGCCTATTGTGGCAAAAGGAATATCTTCAAATAAAAACTACACAGAAGCATTCTGTGAAACTTCTTCCTGTTCTGTGCATTCAAGTAACATTCTCGAAGTTTACATTTGATTGAGCGGTTCTGAAACACTCTTTCTGTAGAAACTGCTAGTGACCATTCGAAGCGCTATGGGGCCTGTAGTGGAAAAAGGAATATCCTCAAATTAAAACTCCAGAGAAGAATTCTGTGAAACTTCTCTCTGTTCTGTGCATTCAACTAACAGAATTGAAGCTTACTTTTGATTGAGCAGTTCTGAAACCCTCTTTTTGTAGAAACTGCAAGAGGACATACGGAGCGCTAAGGGGCCTACAGGGGAAAAAGGACCATCTTCAAATAAAAAGTACACAGAACAATTCTGTGAAACTTCTCTCTGTTCCGTACATTCAACTAACGGAGTTGAAGCTTATTTTGATTGAGCAGTTCTGAAACACTCTTTCTGTAGAAACTGCAAGTGGATATTCACAGTGCTAAAGGGCCTAAAAGGTAATATCGAATATCCTCAGATAGAAACTACACAGTAGCATTCTGTGAAACTTCTTTCTGTTCTGTGCATTCAACTGACAGAGTTGAACCTTACTTTTGATTGAGCAGTTTTGGAACACTCTTATTGTAGAAACTGCACCTGGACATACATAGCGCTAAGAGGCCTATAGTCAAAAAGGAATATCTTCAAATAAAAACTACACAGAAGAATTCTGTGAAACTTCTGTCTGTTCTGTGCATTCCACTAACAGAGTTGAAGCTTACTTTTTATTGAGCAGTTCTGAAACACTCTTTCTGTAGAAACTGCAAGTGGACATTCGGAGCGCTAAGTGGCCTATAGTGGAAAAAGGAATATCTTCAAATAAAAACTATACAGAAGCATACTGTGAAACTTCTTCCTGTTCTGTGCATTCCACTAACACAGTTGAAGCTTAGTTTTGATTGAGCAGTTCTGAAACACTCTTTCTGTAGCAACTGCAAGTGGACAATCGGAGGTCTAAGAGGCCTATAGTGCAAAAAGGAATATCTTCAAATAAAAGCTACACAGAAGCATTCTGTGAAACTCCTTTCTGTTCTGTGCATTCAACTAACAGAGTTGAATCTTACTTTTGATTGAGCAGTTCTGAGACACACTTTCTGTAGAAACTGCAAGTGGACATTCAGAGTGATAAGGGGCCTATACTGGAAAAAGCAATATCCTCAAATAAAAACTACACAGAAGCATTCTGTGAAACTTCTCTCTCTTCTTTGCATTCAACTAACAGATTTGAAGCTTCCTTTGGTTGAGCAGTTCTGAAACACTCTTTCTGTAGAAACTGCAAGTGGACATTCGGAGCGCTAAGAGGCCCGTAGTGGAAAAAGTAATATCTTCAAATAAAAACTACACAGAAGAATTCTGTGAAACTTCTTCCTGTTCTTTGCATTCCACTAACAGATTTGAAGCTTACTTTTCATTGAGCATTTCTGAAACAGTCTTTATGTAGAAAATGCAAGTGGACATTCAGAGTGCAAAGGGGCCTATAGTTTAAAAAGGAGTATCCTCAAATAAAAACTACACAGAAGCATTCTGAGAAACTTCTTTCTGTTCTGTGCATTCAGCTAACAGAGTTTAACCTTACTTTCAATTGAGCAGTTTTGAAACACTCTTACTGAAGAAACTGAAACTGGATATTCGGAGCGCTATGGGGCCTATAGTGGAAAAAGGAATATCTTCAAATAAAAACTACACACAAGCATTTAGTGAAACTACTTTCTGTTCTGTGCATTCAACTAACAGATTTGAAGCCTACCTTTGATTGAGCAGATCTGAAACACTCTTTCTGTAGAAACTGCAAGTGGACATTCAGAGCGCTAAGGGGCCTGCAGTTGAAAAAGGCATATCCTCAAATAAAAACTACACAGAACCATTCGGTGAAATTTCTCTCTGTTCAGTGCATTCAACTAACAGTTTTAAACTTACTTTGATTGAGCAGTTTTGGAACACTCTTATTGTAGAAACTGCAACTGGACATTCGGAGCACTATGGGGCCAATAGAGGAAAAAAGAATATCTTCAAATAAAACCTACACAGAAGCACTCTGAGAAACTTCTTTCTGTTCTGGGCATTCCACTAACAGAGTTGAAGCTTACTTTTGATTGAGCAGTTCTGAAACACTCTTTCTATAGAAACAGCAAGCGGACATTCGGAGCGCCAAGAGGCCTATAGTGGAAAAAGCAATATCTTCAAATAAAAACTACAGAGAAAAATGCTGTGAAACTCCTTTCTGATCTGTGCATTTAACTAACAGAGTTGAAACTTACTTTTGAATGAGAAGTTCTGAAACTCTCTCTCTGTAGAAACTGCAACCGGTCCTTTGGAGCGCTAAGGGGCCTATTGTGCAACAAGGTATATCTTCAAATAAAAACTACACAGAAGCATTCTGCGAAACTTCTTCCTGATCTGTACATTTACGAGGAAGATTTGAACCTTACTTTTGATTGAGGAGTATTGAAACAGTCTTCTTGTAGAAACTGCAAGCGGACATTTGGAGCGCTAAGGGGCCTATAGTGGAAAACAGAATATCTTCAAATAAAAACTACACAGAAGCATTCTGTGAAACTTCTTTCAGATCTGAGCATTCAACCACCAGAGCTGAACCTTACATTTGATTGAGGAGTTCTGAAACACTCTTTCTGTAGAAAATGCTAGTAGACATTCGGAGCGTAAAGGGGCCTATAGTGGAAAAAGGATTATCTTCAAATAAAAACTATACAGAAGCATTCTGCGAAACTAATTTCTGATCTGTGCAATCAACTAGCAGACTTGAACCTTACTTTTGATTGAGCAGTTCTGAAACACTCTTTCTGTAGGAACTGCATTCGGACATTCGGAGCGCTATGGGGCCTACAGTGGAAAAAGGAATATCTTCAAATAAAAACTACACAGAAGCATTCTGCGAAACAGCTTTCTGATCTGTGCATTCAACTCACAGAGTTGAACCTTACTTTTGATTGAGAAGTTCTGAAACTCTCTCTCTGTAGAAACTGCAAGCGGATATCCGGAGCACTAAGGGGCCTATCGTGGAAAAAGGAATGTCTTCAAAGAAAAACTACAGAGAAGCATTCTGTGAAACTTCCTTATGATCTGTGCATTCAAATAACAGAGTTGAACCTTACTTTTGATTGAGAAGTTCTGCAACTCTTTTTCTCTAGAAACTGCTAGGGGATACTCGGAGCACTAAGAAGCCCATAGTGGAAAAAGAATATCTTCAAATAGAAACTGCACAGAATCATCCAGTGAAACTCCTTTCTGATCTGTGCATTCAACTAACAGAGTTGAAACTTACTTTTGAATGAGTTGTTCTGAAACTCTCTCTCTGTTGAAACTGCAAGTGGATATTTGGAGTGCTAAGGGGCCTTAGTGGAAAAAGGAATATCTTCAAATAAAAACTACACAGAAGCATTCTGCAAAACTTCTTTCTGATCTGTGCATTCAACTAGAAGAGTTGAACCTTACTTTTGATTGAGCAGTTCTGAAAAACTCTTTGTGTAGAAACAGCAAACGGACATTTGGAACACTAAGAGGCCTAAAGTGGAAACAGGAATATCTTCAAATCAAAACTACACAGAAGCATACTGCGAAACTTCTTTCTGATCTGTGCATTCAACTAGCAGAGCTGAACTTTACTTTTGATTAAGCAGTTCTGAAACACTCTTTCTGTAGAAACTGCAAGCGGAAATTCGGAGCTCTGAGGGGCTTATAGTGGAAAAAGGAATATCTTCAAATAAAAACTACACAGAAGCTTTCTGCGGAACTCTTTCTGATCTGTGCATTCAGCTAGCAGAGTTGAACGTTTCTTTTGATTGGGCAGTTCTGAAACACTCTATCTGTAGAAACTGCAAGCGGACATTCGGAGGGCTAAGGGGCCCTTAGTGGAAAAAGGAATATCTTCAAATAAAAACTATATAGAAGCATTCTGCGAATCTTTTTTCTGATCTCTGCATTCAGCTAGCAGAATTGAACATTTCTTTTGATTCGGCAGTTCTGAATCACTCTATCTGTAGAAACTGCAAGCGGACATTTGGAGGGCTAACGGGCCCTTAGTGGAAAAAGAACTATCTTCAAGTAAAAACTACATAGAAGCATTCTGCGAAACTTTTTCCTGATCTGTGCATTCAACTAGCAGAGTTGAACCTTACTTTTGATTGAGCAGTTCTGAAACACACTTTCTGTAGGAACTGCAAGCGCACATTTGGAGCCCTAAGGTTCCTATAGTGGAAAACGGAATATCTCCAAATAAAAGCAACACAGAAGCATTCAGCGAAACTACTTTCTAATCTGTGCACTCAACTATCAGAGTTGAAACTTACTTTTGATTGAGCAGTTTTGAAACACTGTTTCTGTAGAAAATGCCAGCGGAAATTCAGAGCATTAAGGGGTCTTTAGTGGAAAAAGGAATATCTTCAAATAAAAACTACACAGAAGCATCCTGCGAAACTTCTTTCTGATCTCAGCATTCAGCTAACATAGGTGAACGTTACTTTTCATTGAGAAGTTCTGAAAGTCTCTCTCTCTAGAAACTGCAAGCAGATGGTCGGAGAGCTAAGAGGCACATCATGGAAAAAGGAATATCTTCAAATAAAAACTACACAAAAGCATTCTGCGAAACTTCTTTCTGATCTGTGCATTCAACTAACAGAGTTGAAACTTACTTTTGATTGAGAAGTTCTGGACCTCTCCTTCTGTAGAAACTGCCAGTGGACATTCGGAGCGGTGAGAGGCCTATAGTGGAAAAAGGAATGTCTTCAAATAAAAACTACCAGGAGCATTCTGTGAAACTTCTTTCTGATCTATGTGTTTACCCAGCAGACTGAAAACTTACTTTTGATTGAGCAGTTCTGAAACCCTCTTTTTGCAGAAACTGCAAGAGGACATTCGGAGCGCTAAGGGGCCTATAGTGGAAAAAGGAATATCTCCTAATAAAACTACACTGAAGCATCGTGTGAAACTTCTCTCTGTTCTGTGCATTCAACTAGCAGAGTTGAACCTTAGTTTTGATTGAGCAGTTCTGAAACACTCTTTCTGTGGGAAATGCAAGCGGACATTCGGAGCACTATGCGGCCAATAGTGGTAAAAGGAATATCTTCAAATAAAAACTACACGGAAGCATTCTGTGATACTACGTTCTCATCTGTGCATTCAACTAACAGACTTGAAACTTACTTTTGAATGAGAAGTTCTGAAACTCTATTTATGTAGAAACTGCAGGCGGACATTCGGAGCGCTGTGGGGCCTATAATGGATAAAGGAATATCTTCAAATAAAAACTACATGGAAGCATTCTGCGAAACTTCTTTCTGCTCTAAGCATTCAACTAACAGAGTTGAACCTTACTTTTGATTGAGAAGTTCTGAAAATCTCTCTCTCTAGAAACTGCAAGCGGATGTTCGGAACGCTAAGGGGCCTATCATGGAAAAAGGAATATCTTCAAATAAAAACTACACAGAAGCATTCTGCGAAACTTCTTTCTGATCTGTGCATTCAACTAACAGAGTTGAACATTAGTTTTGATTGAGAATTTCTGGACGTCTCTTTCTGTAGAAACTGCCAGCGGACATTCGGAGCAGTGAGAGGCCTGTAGTGGAAAAAGGAATATCTTCAAATACAAACTACACAGAATCATTCTGTGAAACTTCTTTCTGATTTGTGCATTCAACTAACAGAGTTGAACCTTACTTTTGAACAAGAAGTTCTGAAACTCTCTCTGTGTAGAAATTGCAAGTGGAGATTCAGAGCACTAAGCGGCCTATAGAGGAAAAAGGAATATGTTCAAAAAAAACTACATAGAAGCATTCTGTGTAACTTCTTTTAGATCTGTGAATTCAACTAACAGAGTTGAACCTTACTTTTGAATCAGAAGTTCTGAAACTCTGTCTCTGTAGAAACTGCAAGCCGACAGTTGGAGCGCTAAGGGGCCTACAGTGGAAAAAGGAATATCTTCAAATAAAAACTACACAGAAGCATTCTGTGAAAATTCTTTCTGATCTGCGCATTTACCCAGCAGAGTTAAAACTTTCTTTTGATTGAAGAGTTTTGATACTCTCTTTCTGTAGAATCTGCAAGTGGACATTCGGACCACTAAGAGTCCTATAGTGGTAAAAGGAATATCTTCAAATAAAAACTACACGGAAGCATTCTGCAAAAATTCTTTCTGATCTGTGCATTCAACCAGCAGAGTTGAACATTACATTTGATTGAGGAGTTTTGAAACACTCTTTCTGTAGAAACTGCAAGCGGAAAAGTCGGTGCGCTACGCGGCCTAGACTGGAAAAAGGAATATCTTCAAATAAAAACTACACAGAAGCATTCTGCGAAACTTCTTTCTGATCTTTGCATTCAACTAGCAGAATTGAACCTTACATTTGATTGAGGAGTTCTGAAACACTCTTTCTGTATAAACTGCAATTGGACATTCAAAGCGCTAAGGGTCCTATAGTGAAAAAAGGAACATCTTCAAATAAAAACTACAAAGAACCATTCTGCGAAACTTCTTTCTGATTGGTGCATTCAACTAACAGAGATGAACCTTACTTTTGATTGAGAAGTTCTGAAACTCTCTTTCTGTAGAAACTGCAAGCGGACATTCGGAGGGCTAAGGAACCTGTAGTGAAAAAAGCAATATCCTCAAATAAGAACTAAACAGAAGCATTCTCCGAAACTTCTTTCTGATCTGTGGATTCAGCTAGCAGAGTTGAACCTTAGTTTTGATTTAGCAGTTCTGAAACTCTCTTTTTGTAGAAACTGCAAGTGCACAATCGTAGCGCTAAACGACCTATAGTGGTAAAAGGAATATCTTCAAGTAAAAACTACACAGAAGCATTCTGCGAGACTTCTTTCTGATCTGTGCATTCAACTAGCAGATTTGAGCTTTGCTTTTGGTTGAGAAGTTTTGAAACACTCTTTCTGTAGTAATTGCAATAGGACATTCTGATCGCTAAGGGGCCTATAGTGAAAAAGAAATATCTTCAAATAAAAACTACACAGTAGCATCCTGTGAAACTTCTTTCTAATCTGTGCATTCCACTAGCAGAGTTGAACTTTACTTTTTATTGAGCAGTTCTGAAACTCTCTTTGTGAAGAAACTGCAAGAGCCCAGTCGTAGCGCAAAGGGCCCTGTAGTGGAAAAAGGACTATCTTCAAAAAAAACTACACAGAAGCATTCTGCTATACTTCTTTATGATCTGTGCATTCAACTAGCAGGGTTGAACCTTACTTTTCATTGAAGAGTTCTGAAACACTCTTTCTGTAGAAACTGCAAGTGGACATTTGGACCGCTAAGGGGCCTATAGTGGAAAAGGGAATATCTTGAAACAAAAACTACATAGAAGAATTCTGTGAAAATTCTTTCTGATCTCTGCATTCGACTAGCAGAGATGAAGCTTAATTTTGATGGAGGAGTTTTGAGACACTCTTTCTGAAGAAACTGCAAGCGGACATTCAGAGCGCTAAGAGGCCTATAGAGGAAAAAGGAATATCTTCAAATAAAAACTACACAGAAGCATTCTGCGAAAACTCTTTCTGATCTGTGCATTCAGCTAACAGAGTTGAATCTTACTTTTGATTGAGAAGCTCTGAAACTCTCTTTCTGTATAAACTGCGAGCAGACATTCTGAGTGCTAAGAAGCCTATAGTGGAAAAAGGAATATCTTCAAATAAAAACTACACAGAAGTAATCTACGAAACTACATTCTGATCTGTGCATTCACCTAACACGGTTGAACATTACTTTTGATTGAGAAGTTCTGAAACTCTCTTTCTGTAGAAACTGCAAGCAGACATTTGGACCGCTAAGAGGCCTGTAGTGGAAAAAGGAATAAATTCAAATAAAAACTACAGAGAAGGATTCTGCGAAAATTCCTTCTTATCTGTGCATTCAGCTATCAGAGTTGAACCTTTCTTTTGATAGAGGAGTTCTGAAACACTCTTTCTATAGAAACTGCAAACGGACATTCGCAGTGCTAAGATGCCTATAGTGGAAAAAAGAATATCTTCAAATGAAAACACCGAAACATTCTGCAAAACTTCTTTCTGATCTGTGAGTTCAACTACCAGAGTAGAACCTTACTTTTAATTGATGAGTTTTGAAACACTCTTTCTGTAGAATCTGCAAGCGGACACTCGGAGTTCTAAGGGGCCTATAGTGGAAAAAGGAATATCTTCAAATAAAAACTACACAGTAGCATTATGCAAAACTTCTTTCTGATCTGTGCATTCAACAAGCAGAATTGAACCTTACCTTTGATTGAGGAGTACTGAAATACTCTTTCTGTAGAAACTGCATGTGGACATACGAAGCGCTAAGGGGCCTATAGTGGAAAAAGGATTATCTTAAAATAAATACTAAACAGAAGCATTCTGTGAAACTTCTTTCTGATCTGTGAATTCAACTAACAGAGTTGAACCTTACTTTTGATTCAGCAGTTCTGATACATTCTTCCTTTAGAAACTGCAAGCCGACATTTGGAGTGCAAAGGGAAGTAGAGTGGAAAAAGGAATATCTTCAAATAAAAACTTCACAGATGCATTCTGTGAGACTTCTTTCTGATCTGTGCATTCAACTAGCAGAGTTGAACATAACTTTAGATTGAGGAGTTTTGAAATACTCTTTCTGTAGAAACTGCAAGCGGATATTCGGAGCGCTAAGGGGCCTATAGTGGAAAAACTGATATCCTCAAATAAAAACTACACAGAAGCATTCTGCGAAACTACTTTCTGATCTGTGCATTCTACTAACAGAGTTGAACGTTACTTTTGATTAAGAAGTTCTGAAACTCTCTTCCTGTAGGAACTGCAAGCGGACATTCGGAGCACTAAGGGGCCCATAGTGGAAAAAGGAATATCTTCAAATAAAAACTACACAGAAGCATTCTGCAAAACTTCTTTCTGATCTGTGCATTCAACTACCAGAGTTGAACCTTACTTTTGATTGAGAAGTTCTTAAACTCTCTTTCGGTAGAAACTGCAAGTGGACATTCTGAGAGCTTAGCAGCCTATAGTGGAAAAAGAAATATCTTCGAATAACAACTACACAGAAGAATTCTGCGAGACTACTTTCTGTTCTGTGCATTCAACTGGCAGAGGTGAACCTTACTTTTCATTGAGGAGTTTTGAAAAACTCTTTCTGTAGACACTGCATGCGGAAATTCGTATAACTAAGGGGCCTATAGTGGAAAAAGGAATATCTTCAAATAAAAACTACACAGAAGCATTCTGCGAAACTTCTTCCCGACCTGTCAATTCAACTAACAGAGTGGAACCTTAATTTTGATTGAGCAGTTCTGAAACAATCTTTCTGTAGAAACTGGAAGCGGACATTCAGAGCAGTAAGAGGAGTATAGTGGAAAAAGGAATAACTTCAAATAAAAATTACAATGAATCATTCTGCGAAAGTACTTTCTGATCTGTGCATTCAACTAGCAGGGTTGAAACTTACATTTGATTGAGGAGATTTGAAACACTCTTTCTGTAGAAACTAAAAGCGGACATTGAGAGTGCTAAGCGGCCTAAAGTGGAAAAACGAATATCTTCAAATAAAAACTACACAGAGGCATTCTGCGAAACTTCTTTCTGATCTGTGCAGTCAACTAGCAGAATTGAACCTTTCTTTTGATTGAGGAGTTCTGAAACACTCTTTATGTAGAAACTGCAAAAGGACATTCATAGCGCTAAGAGGCCTATAGTGTAAAAATGAATATCTTCAAATAAAAACACAGAAACATTCTGGGAAACTACTTTCTGATCTGTGCATTCAACTAGCAGAGTAGAACAGTACTTTTGATTGATGAGTTTTGAAACACTCTTTCTGTAGAAATTGCAAGCGGACATTCAGATGGCTAAGTGGCCTATAGTGGAAAAGAAATATCTTCAAATAAAAAGTACACAGTAGCATTATGCAAAACTTCTTTCTGATCTGTGCATTCAACAAGCAGAATTGAATCTTACTTTTGATTGAGGAGATCCAAAACAATCTTTCTGTAGAAAATGCATGTGGACATACAAAGCGCTAAGAGTCCTATAGTGGAAAAAGGAATATCTTCAAATAAAAACTACACAGAAGCATTCTGCACAACTACTTTTTCATCTGTGCATTTAACTAACAGAGTTGAACCTTACTTTTGATTGAGAAGTTGTGAAACTCTCTTTCTGAAGAAACTGCAAGTGGACATTCAGAGCGCTAAGTGGCCTATAGTGGAAAAAGGAATGTCTTCAACCAAAAACTACACAGAACCATTCTGCGAGACTACTTTCTGATCTGTGCATTCAACTAGCAGAGTTGAACCTTACTTTTGATTGAGCAGTTCTGAATCACTATTTCTGTAGAAACTGCAAGCGGACATTCAGAGCACTAAGAGGCCTATAGTGGAAAAAGGAATATCTACAAGTAAAAACTACACAGAAGCATTCTGTGAAAGTTCTTTCTGATCTGTGCATTCAAATAACAGAGTTGAACATTACTTTTGATTGAGAAGTTCTGTAATTCTCTTTTTGTAGAAACTGCAAACAGACATTCAGAGTGCTAAGGGGCCTATGCTGGAAAACGGAATATCTTCAAATAAAAACTACACGGAAGCATTCTCTGAAACCTCTTTCTGATCTGTGCATTCAACTAGAAAGGTTGAACCTTGCTTTTGATTGAGGAATTTTGAAACACTCTTTCTGTGGAATCTGCAAGCGGACATTCAGAGCGCTAATGGGCCAATAGTGGATAAAGGAATACCTTCAAATAAAAACTACACAGAAGCATTCTGCGAAACTTCTTTCTGATCTGTGCATTCAACTAACACAGTTGAACCTTACTTTTGATTGAGAAGTTCTGGACCTCTCTGTAGAAACTGCAAGAGGACATTCGGAGCACTAAGAGGCCTATAGTTTAAAAAGGAATATCTTCAAATAAAAACTACACAGAAGCAATATGTGAAACTACTTTCTGATCTGTGCATTCAACTAACAGAGTTGAAATTACTTGTGAATGAGAAGTTTTGAACCTCTCTCTCTGTAGAAACTACAATTGGACATTTGGAGCGCAAATGGCCAATAGTAGAAAAAGGAATATCTTCAAATAAAAACCACACAGAAGCGTTCTGCGAAACTTCTTTCTGATCTGTGCATTTACCTAGCAGATTTGAACCTTACTTTTGATTGAGGAGTTTTGAAACAGTCTTTGTGTAGAAACTGCAAGCAGACAGCCGGAGTGCTTGGGGGCCAATAGTGGAAAAGCAATATCTTCAAATAGAAACTACACAGAAGCATTCTGCGAAACTTCTTTCTGATCTGTGCATTCAACTAGCAGAGTTGAACCTTACTTCTGATTCAGCAGTTCTGAAACACTCTTTCTGTTTAAACTGTAAGAGGATATTCGGAGCGCTTAGGGGCCTATAGTGGAAAAAAGAATATCTTCAAAAAAACTACACAGAAGCATTCTGCGAAACCCCTTTCTGATCTGTGCATTTACCTAGCAGATTTGAACCTTACTTTTGATGGAGGAGTTTTGAAACAGTCTTTTTGTATAAACTGCAAGCGGACATTCGGTGCGCTAAGGGGCCTCCAGTGGAAAACGGAGTATCTTCAAATAAAAGCTACACAGAAGCATTGTGCGAAACTTCTTTCTGATCTGTCCATTCAACTATCAGAGTTGAACCTTATTTTTGATTGAGCAGTTCTGAAACACTCTTTCTGTAGAAACTGCAAGCGGACATTCTGAGCGCTTAGGGGCCTATAGTGGGAAAGGAATATCTTCAAATAAAAACTACACAGAAGCATCCTGTGAAACTTCTTTCTAATCCGTGCATTCAACTAGCAGAGTTGAACCTTAATTTTGATTCAGCAGTTCTGAAACACTGTTTCTGTATAAAATGCAAGGAGAAATTCAGAGCGCTAAGGGGCCTGCAGTGGAGAAAGATTATCTTCATATAAAAACTACACAGAAGCATTCTGCAAAACTTCTTTCGATCTGTGCATTCAACTAGCAGAGTTGAACCTTACTTTTGATTGAGCAGATCTGAAACACTCTTTCTGCAGAAACTGCACGTGGACATTAAGAGCGCTAATGGGCCTATAGTGGAAAAAGTAATAACTTCAAATAAAAACTACACAGAAGCATTCTGCGAAACTTCTTTCTCATCTGTGCATTCACCTAACAGAATTGAAACTTACCTTTGATAGAGCAGTTCTGAAACCCTCTTTCTGTGGAAACTGCAAGTGGACATTCGCAATGCTATGGGTCCTATAGAGGAAAAAGGAATATCTTCACATAAAAAACTACACAGAAGCATTCTGTAAAACTTCTTTCTGATCTGTGCATTCAACAAACATAGTTGAACCTCACTTTTGATTCAGAAGTCCTGAAACTCTCTTTCTGTAGAAACTGCAAGCAGACATTTGGAGCGCTATGGGGCATATACTGTAAAACAGTATATCCTCAAATAAAAACTACACAGAAGCATTCTGTGAAACTACTTTCTGATGAGTGCATTCAACTAACAGAGTTGAACCTTACTTTTTATTGAGGAGTTCTGAAGCTCTCTTTCTGTAGAAACTGCAAGTGGATATTCGTAGCCCTAAGAGGCCTACTGTGGAAATAGGAATATCTACAAATAAAAACTACACAGAAGCATTCTGCGAAACTTCTTACTGATCTGTGCATTCAACTATCAGAGTTGAACATTACTTATGATTGAGAAGTCCTGAAACTCTCTTTCTGTAGAAACTGCGATCGGACATTCGCAGCGCTAAGGGGCTTATAGTGGAAAAAGGAATGTACTCAAATAAAAAATACACACAAGCATTCTGCGAGACTTCTTTCTGATCTGTGCATTCAACTAGCAGAGTTGAACCCTACTTTTTATTGAGCAGTTCTGAAACACTCTCTGTAGAAACTGCAAGCGGACATTCAGAGCGCTAAGGGGCCTATAGTGGGAAAAGGTGTATCTTCAAATATAAACTACACAGAAGCTTTCTGCGAAACTTCTTTGTGATCTGTGCATTCAACTAGCAGAGTTGAACCTTACTTGTGATTGAACAGTTCTGAAACACTCTTTCTGTAGAAACTGCAAGCGAATATTCACAGCACTCAGGGGACTATAGTGGAAAAAGGAATATCTTCAAATAAAAACCACACAGAAGCATTGTGCGAAACTTCTTTCTGATCTGTGCATTCAACTATCAGAGTTGAACCTTAATTTTGATTGAGAATTTCTGAAACTCTCTTTCTGTAGAAACTGCAAGCGGACAGTCAGAGCCCTAAGGGCCTATAGTGGAAAAAGGAATATCTTCAAATAAAAACTACACAGAACCCTTCTGTGAAACTTCTTTCTGATCTGCACATTGAACTAACAGAGTTGAACCTTACTTTTGACTGAGAAGTCCTGAAACTCTCTTTCTGTAGAAACTGCAAGAGGACATTCAGTGCGCTAAAGGGCCTATACTGGAAAAAGGAATATGTTCAAATAAAATCTACACAGAAGCATTATGTGAAACTTCTTTCTGATCTGTGCATTCAGCTAACAGGGATGAACCTCACTTTTGATTGCGGAGTTCTGAAACACTCTTTCTGTAGAAACTGCAATTGGACATTTGGAGCGCTAATTGGCCGATTGTGGTAAAAGGAATATCTTCCAAAGACAACTACACAGAAGCATGCTGCAAGGCAACGTTCTGATCTGTACATTCAACTAACATATTTGAACCTTACTTTTGATTGAGAAGTTCTAGACCTCTCTTTCTGTAGAAACTACAATCTGACTTTCACAGTGCTAAGGGGCTTATAGTGGAAAAAGGACTATTCTATAATATAAACTGCATAGAAGCATTCCTTGAGACTTCTTTCTGATCTCTGCATTCAACAACCAGAGTCAAACCTTACTTTTGATTGCGGAGTTTTGAAACACTCTTGCTGTAGGAACTGCAAGCGGATATTCGGAGCGCTAAGGGACCTGTAGTGGAAAAAGGAATATCTTGAAATAAAAACTACACAGTAGCATTCTGCGAAACTTCTTTCTGATCTGTGCATTCAACTATCAGAGTTGAACCTTACTTTTGATTGAGCAGATCTGAAACACTCTTTCTGTAGAAACTGCAAGCTGACATTCGGACCGCTAAGGGGCCTTTAGTGTAAAAAGGTATATCTTCAAATAAAAACTACACAGAAGCATTCGGCGAAACATCTTTCTGATCTGTGCATTCAACTAACAGAGCTGAACCTTCCTTTGATTCAGAAGTTCTGAAACCCTCTTTCTGTAGAAACTGAAAGGGGACATTCGTAGCGCTCTGGGGCCTATAGTGGAAAAAGGAATATCTTCAATTAAAAAATACACAGAAGCATTTTGCGAAAGTTCTTTCTGATCTGTGCATTCAACTTACAGACTTAAAACTTACTTTTGATTGAGAAGTTCTGAAACTCTCTTTCTGTAGAGACTGCAAGCGGACTTTAGGAGCGCTAAGAGTCCTATAGTGGAAAAAGGAATATCTTCAAATAAAAACAACACAGAAGCATTCTGTGAAACTTCTTTCTGATCTGTGCAGTCAAGAAGAAGAGTTGAACCTTACTTTTGATTGAGCAGTTCGGAAACACTCTTTCTGTAGGAACTGCAAGCGGACATTCAGAGGGCTAATGCGCCTATAGTGGAAAAAGGAATATCATCATATAAAAACTACACAGAAGCATTCTGCGAAACTTCTTTCTGATCTGTGCATTCAACTAACAGAGTTGAATCTTACTTTTGATTGAGATGTTCTGAAACTCTCTTTCTGTAGAAACTGCAATTGCACATTTGGAGCGCAAAGGCGCTTATAGTGGAAAAAGGAATATCTTCAAAAAAAACTACACAGAAGCATTCTGCGAGACTTCCTTCTGATATCTGCATTCAACTAGTAGAGTTGAAAATTTCGTTTGATTGAGGAGTTTTGAAACACTCTTTCTGTAGAAACTGTAAGCAGACATTTGGAGCGCTAAGAGGCCTATAATTTAAAAAGGAATATCTTCAAATAAAAACTACACAGAAGAATTCTCTGAAACTTCTTTCTGATCTGTGCATTCAATTAGCAGAGTTGAATCTTACTTTTGATAGAGGAGTTCTTAAACACTCTTTCAGTAGAAACTGCAAGTGGACATTCGGAGCACAAAGGGGCCTATAGTGGAAAAAGGAATATCTTCAAAAAAAAACTACACAGAAGCATTCTGCGAAACTTCTTTCTGATCTGTGCATTCAACTAACAGATTTGAACCTTACTTTTGACTGAGAAGTTCTGAAACTCTCTTTCTGTAGGAACTGCCACTGGACATTTGGAGCGCTAAGAGGACTATAGTGGAAAAAGTAATATATTCAAATAAAAACAAAACAGAATCATTCTGCGAAACTTCTTTCTGATCTGTGCATTCAACTAGCAGAGTTGAACCTTACTTTTGATTGAGCAGTTCTGAAACAGTCTTTCTGTAGGAACTGCAAGCGGACATTTCCAGCGCTAAGGGGTCTATAGTGGAAAAAGGAATATCTTCAAATAAAAACTACACAGAAGCATTCAGCGAAACTTCTTTCTGATCTGTGCATTCAACTAACATAGTTGAACCTTACTTTTGAATGAGAGGTTCTGAAACTCCCTCTAGAAACTGCAACTGGACTTTCGGAGTGCTAAGAGGCCTATAGTGGAAAAAAAGAATATCTTGAAATACATAATACACGGAAGCATTCTGCAAAACTTCTTCATGATGTGTGCATTCAACTAGCAGAGTTGAAACTTACTTTTCATTGCGGATTTTTCAAACAATCTTATAGAAGTAACTGCAAGCGGACATTCGGAGCGCTAAGGTTCCTATAGTGGAAAAAGGAATACCTTCAAGTAAATACTACACAGAAGCATTCTGTGAAACTTCTTTGAGATCTGTGCATTCAACTAGCAGAGTTAAACCTTACTTTTGATTGAGCACTTCTGAGACACTCTTTCTGTAGAAACTGCAAGCGGACATTCGGAATGCTAAGGGGCCTATGGTGGAAAAGGAATATCTTCAAATAAAAGCTACACAGAAGGATTCTGAGAATCTTCTTTCTGTTCTGTGCTTTCAACTAAAAGAGTTGAACCTTACTTGTGAATGAGCAGTTCTGAAACACTCTTTCTGTAGAAACTGCAAGCCGACATTCCTTGCGCTAATGTGCCTATAGTGGAAAAAGGAATATCTTCAAATAAAACTACACAGAAGCATTCTGCGAAAGTTCTTGCTGATCTGTCGTTTCAATTAACAGAGGTGAACCTTACTTTTGATTGAGAAGTTCTGAAACTCTCTTTCTGTAGAAACTGCAAGCGGACATTCGGAGCGCTAAGGGCCTATAGTGGAAAAAGGAATATCTTCAAATAAGAACTACACACAAGCATTCTGTGAAACTTCTTTCTGATCTGTGCTTTCAACTAGCAGAGTTGAACCTTACTTTTGATTGAGCACTTCTGAGACTCTCTTTCTGTAGAAACTGCAAGAGGACAATCGGAGCGCTAAGGGCCTATAGTGGAAAAGGAATATCTTCAAATAAAAGATACACAGAAGCATTCTCTGAAAATTCTTTCTGCTCTGTGCATTCAATTAACAGAGTTGAATCTGACTTTTGATTGAAGAGTTCTGAAAAAACTCTTTCTGCAGAAACTGCAAGTGGACTTTCTCAGCGATAAAGGGCATACAGTAGAAAAAGGAATGTCTTTAAATAAAAACTACATAGAAGCATTCTGCGAAACTTCTTTCTGATCTGTGCATTCAAATAGCAGAGTTGAACCTTCCTTTTGATTGAGCAGTTCTGAAACTCTCTTTCCGTTGAAACTGCAAGTGGACATTCGGAGCGTTAAGGGGACCTATAGTGGAAAAAGGAATATCTTCAAATAAAAACTACACAGAAGCATTCTGCGAGACTTCTTTCTGATCTGTGCATTCAACAAACACAGTTGAACTTTACTTTTGATTGACCAGTTGTCAAACACTGTTTCTGTAGAAACTGCAAGCGGAAATTTGGAGCGCTAAGGGGCCTAAAGTGTAAAAATGAATTTTGTCAAATAAAAACTACACAGAAGCATTCTGTGAATCCTCTTTCTGATCTGTGCATTGAACTAACAGAGTTGAACCTTACTTTTTATTGAGAAGTTCTGAAACTCTGAATCTGTAGAAACTGCAAGCGGACCTTAGGAGTGCTAAGGGGCCTGTAGTGGAAAAAGGACTATCTACAAATAAAAACTACACAGAAGCATTCTGCATTACTACTTTCTGATCTGTGCATTCAACTAGCAGAGTTGAACCTTACTTAAGATTGAGGAATTTTGAAACACTCTTCCTCTAGAAACTGTTAGTGGACATTCGAAGCTCTAGGGGCCTATAGTGGAAAAAGGAATATCTTCAAAATAAAAACTACACAGAAGCATTCTGCGAGACTTCTTTCTGATATGTGCATTCAACTAGCAGAGTTGAACCTACTTAAGATTGAAGAAATTTGAAACACTCTTTCTCTGGAAGCTGCAAGTGGACATCCGGAGCACAAGGGGCCTATAGTGGAAAAAGGAATATCTTCAAATAAAACCTACACGGAAGCATTCTGCGAAAATACTTACTAATCTGTGCATTCAACTAACAGGGTCGAACGTTACTGTTTATTAAGAAGTTCTGAAACTCTCTTCCTGTAGAAACCGCAAGTGGAGATTCGGAGCGCTAAGGGCCCATAGTGGAAAAAGGAATATCTTCAAATAAAAACTAGACAGAAGCATTCTGTGAAACTTCTTTCTGCTCAGTGCATTCAACTAGCAGAGTACAACCTTACAGTTGATTGAGCAGTTCTGAAACTCTCTTTCTGTAGAAACTGCAAGCGGACATTCGGATTGCTAATAGGTCTATAGTGGAAAATGTAATACCTTCAAATAAAAACTACACAGAAGCATTCTGCGAAACTTCTTTCTGATCTGTGCATTCAAGTCAGTTGAGCCTTAATTTGATGGAAATGTTCTGAAATTCCCTATTTGTAGAAACTGCAAGCGGACATTCGGTGCGCTAAGGGCCTACAGTAGAAAAAAAAATATCTTCAAACAAAAATGACACAGAAGCATTTGTGAGAATTTTTTCTGATCTGTCCATTCAACTAGCAGAGTTGAACCTTACTTTTGATTGAGCAGTTCTGAAACACTCTTTCTATAGGAAGTGCAAGCGGACGTACGGAGCGCTAAGGGACCTATAGTTGGAAAAAGGAATATCTTCAAATAAAAACTACACAGAACACTCTGCAAAACTTCTTTCTGATGTGTGCATTCAACTGAGTTGAACCTTAATTTTTGATTGAGAAGTTTTGATACTCTCTTTCTGTGGAAACTGCAAGCGGACATTCGGAACACTAAGGCGTCTATAGTGGAAAAAGAAATATCTTCAAATAGAAACTACACAGAAGCATTCTGCAAAACTTCTTTCTTATCTGTGCATTCAACTAACAGAGTTGAACCTTACATTGATGAGAAATTCTGAAACGTCTTTCTGTAGAAACTGCAAGCGGACATTCGGAGCGCTCAGAAGCCTATAGGGAAAGAAGGATATCTTCATATAAAAACTACACAGAAGCATTCTGCGAAACTTCTTTCTTATCTGTGCATTCAACTAGCAGAGTTGAACCTTACTTTTGATTCACGAGTTTTGAAACACTCCTTCTGTAGAAGCTGCAAGTGGACATTCAGAGCACTAAGGGGTATATATTGGAAAAAGGAATATCTTCAAATAAAAAACTACACAGCAGCATTCAGCGAAACTTCTTTCTGACTTGTGCATTCAAATAGCAGAGTTCAAACTTACTTTTGATTGAGCAGTTCTGAAACACTCTTTCTGTAGAAATTGCAAGCGGAAATTCGGAGCGCTAATGGGCCTATTGTGTAAAAAGGTATATCTTCAAATAAAAACTACACAGAAGCATTCTGCGAAACTTCTTTCTGATCTGTGCATTCAACTGAGTTGAACCTTAATTTTGATTGAGAAGTTCTGAGACTCTATTTCTGTAGAAACTGCAAGTGGACATTAGGAGCACTAAGAGGCCTATAGTGGAAAAAGGAAATATCTTCAAATAAAAACTACACAGAAGCATTCTGCGAATCTTCTTTCTAATCTGTGCATTCAAACCAACAGAGTTGAACCTTACTTTAGATTGAGAAATTCTGAAACTCTCTTTCTGTAGAAACGGCAAGCGGACATTCGGAGTGCTAAGAAGCCTATAGTGAAATAAGAAATATCTTCAAATAGAAACCACAGCACCATTTTTTATTATTCACAGAAGGAACATTCTGGAATCTTCTTTCGTAAACTTGCAAGCGGACATTCGAGCCGTAAAGGCTTAGAAAAAAGAATATCGTCAAATTAAACACTAACAGAGCATTTGCGAAACCCTTATGTCTGTGTTCAACACCAGAGTGAGACCTTACTTTTGATGAGGATTAAAACCTCTTTCTGTAAGAAACTGCAAGCAGATATTCGGAGCGCGTAAAGGGAACTATAGTGGAAAAAGGGAATATCGTCAAATAAAAAAACACTACCACAGAAGGCATTCCTGCTGAGATACTCCGTTTTTTTTCATGAATCTGTGCTATTTCAACCAAGCCATGGAGTGTTGTAACCATTTACTTTTGATTGAGGGATACTTCTGAAACATCTCTTTCCGTAGACAGCTAAAGGCAATAACTCGGGAATTCTCGGTCAGCTTGCCTTAAGTGGCCTTAATAGTGGAGGAAAAAAGGGAATAATCTTCAAAAAAAACTACACAGAAGATTCTGTGAAAACTACTTTCATCTGTGCATCAAGTAACAGAGTTAACTATACTTTTGATTGGAACTTCTGAAATCTTTCTGTTCAGAAGCTGCAGCGACATCGGAGTGCTAAGGGGCTATAGTGAAAAGGAATATCTTCAAATTAAAATGACACAGAAGCATTCTGCGAAGCTTTTTTCTGATCTGTGTTTCAAATTAGATGAAGATTGAATTTCCTTTTTGATTGAGGTTTTGAAACACTCTTTCTATAGAAACTGCAAAGCGGACACTTGGAGCGCTAAAGGGTTCCTATATTGGAAAAAGGGAATATCTTCAAATAAAAACTACACAGAGCATTATGTGAAACGTCTTTCTCATCTGTGCCTTGAAACTAGCAAAGATGAACTTACTTTTGATTGAGAAGTGCTGAAACTCTTCTTCTGTAGACACTGCAATTGGGACATTTGGAGCGCTAAGGGGTCTATAGTGAAAAAAGGAATATCTACACAATAAAAACTACACAGAAGCATTCTGTGAAACTTCTTTCTGATCTGTGCATTCAACTAACGAGTTGAACCTTACTTTTGGTTATAAGATCTGAAACTCTCTTTCGTAGAAACTGCAAGCGGACATTCGGAGTGCTAAGGGGCCTAAGTGGAAAATGGAATAGCTTCAAATAAAAAGCTACACAGAAGCATTCTGCGAAACTTCTTTCTGATCTCTGCATTCAACAAGCAGAGTTGAACCTTACTATTTATTGAGCAGTTCTGAAACACACTTCCTGTAGAAATGCTAGCGGACACTCCGAGCATAAGGGGCCGTAGTGGAAAAACGGAGAACATCACAAATAAAAATTTCACAGAGGCATTCTGCAAAACTTTCTCCGATCTTGCATTAATACTAGCAGATTTGAACCTTACTTTTCAATGAGAAGTTCGAAGCACTCTTCTCTACAAACTGCAAGCGGACATTCAGAGTTCTAGGGGCTTAAAGTGGGAAATGGAATATCTTCAAATAAAAATATACAGAAGCATTCTGTGAACTTCTTCTGATCTGTGCATTCAACTAGCAGAGTGAACCCTTACTTTAAATTCAGCAGTCTGAACACTCTTTCTGTTGAACCGCAAACAGACATTCGAGTGCTAAGGGGCCTATTGTGGAAAAAGAATATCTTCAAATAAAATACAGAATCAATCTGCAACTTCATCTATTCTCTGCATCAACAAGAGAATTGACCTACTTTTGATTGAGGAGTTCTGAAACACTTTTCTGTAGAAACTGCAAGTGGACATTTCACAGCGCTAAGGCCTATAGAGAAAAAAGAATGTCTTCAAATAAACTAACAGAGCATTCTGGCGAAACTACTTTCTGAGTTGTGCATTCAACTTAGCAGTTTTGAGCCACACTTTTGATTGAGGATTTCTGAACTCTCTTCTGTAGAAACGGAGTGACATTTGGAGGGCTAAGGGGCTTATGTGGAAGATGGAATATCTCAATAAAATAACTACCAGAGCGTTCTGTAAAACTTCTTTCTGCTCTGCGCATTCAACTAACAGAGTTGAAATTTACTTTTGATTGAGAAGTTCTGAAAACTCTCTTTCTGCAGAAACTGCAAGCGGATGATTCGGTGCGCTAAGGCCCATATAGTGGAAAAAAGAATATCTTCGAATAAAAAACTACCCAGAAACATTCTGCGAAAACTTCTTTCTGGTCTGAGCCTCAACTAGCCAGAGTTGAACCTTAGTTTCTATTGAGGAGTTCTGAAACTCTCTTTCTGTAGAAACTGCAAGCGGACATTCAGAGCGCTAAGGGTCCTATAGTGGAAAAGGAATATCTTCAAATAAAAAGTACACAGAAGCATTCTGCGATACTTGTTTCCATCTGTGTCTTCAACTCTCAGAGTTGAACTTTACTTTTGATTGAGGAGTTTTGAAAAACTCCTTCTGTAGAATCTGCAAGCGGACATTCGGAGCACTAGGGGCCTATAGTGGAAAAAGGAATATCTTCAAATAAAAACTACAGAGAAGCAATTCTGGTGAAACTTCTTTCTGACCTGTGCATTCAACTAGCAGTGTTGAACCTTAATTTTGATTGAGCAGTTGTGAAACACTCTTTCTGCAGAAACTGCAAGTGGACATTCGGAGCGCTAAGGGGCCTATATTGGAAAATGGAATATCTTCAAATAAAAACTATAAAGAAGCATTCTGCGAAACTTCTTCTGATCTGTGCATTCCACCAGCAGAGTAGAACTTTACTTGTGATTGAGCAGTTCTGAACACTCTTCTGTAGATATTTCAAGCGGACATTCAGAGCGCTAAGGGGCCTATAGTGGAAAAAGGAATATCTTCAAATAAAAAATCACAGAACATTCTGCAAAACTTCTTTATATCTGTGCATTCAACTGTGTTGAACCTTACTTTTGATTGAGATGTTTGAAACTCTCTTTCTGAAGAAACTGCAAGCGGACATTCGGAGCGCTAAGGGCCTATAGTGAGAAAAGGCATATCTTCAAATAAAAACTACACAGAATCATTGTGTGAAACTTCTATCTGATCTGTGCATTCAACTAGCAGAGTTGAAACTACTTTTGATTGAGGAGTTCTGAGACACTCTTCTGTACTAACTGCAAGTGATATTAAGTGGGCTAAGGGCCTATGGTGGAAAAGTAATATCTTCAAATAAAAACTAAACAGAAGCATTCTGCGAGACTTCTTTCTGATCACTGTATTCAACTAGCAGAGTTAACCTTACTTTTGATTGAGCAGTTCTGAAACACTCTCTCTGTGGAACTACAAGCGGACATTCGGAGCGCTAAGGGCCTATAGCGGAAAAAGGAATATCTTCAAATAAAATCTACACAGAAGCATTCTGCGAAAGTTCTTTCTTATCTGTGCATTCAAGTAGTAGATTTGACCCCTACTTTTAATAGAGCACTTCCGAAACACTCTTTCTGTAAAAACTGCAAGTGGACATTTGCAGAGCCAAGGGACCTATTGTGAAAAAGAATAACTTCAAATAAAAACTACAACAGAAGCATTCTGTGAAACTTCTTTCTGATATGTGCATTCAACTCACAGAGTTGAACTTTACTTTTGATTGAACAGTTCTGAAACACTCTTTCTGTAGATACTGCAAGCAGACGTTCAGAGCGCTAAGAGGCCTATAGTGGTTAAACAAATAACTTCAAATGAAAACTACACAGAAGCATTCTGCAAAACATCTTTCTGATCTGTGCATTCAACTAACTGAGTTGAAACTTACTTTGATAGAGAAGTTCTAAAATTCTCTTTCTGTAGAAACTGCAACCCTACATTCGGAGCGCTAAGAGGCCTACAGTGGAACAAGGAATATCGTCAAATAAAAACTGCACAGAAGCCTTCAGGGAGACCACTTTCTGATCTGTGATTTAAACTAGCAGACTGGAAACTTCGTATTGATTGAAAAGTGTTGAAACACTCTTTCTGTAGAAACTGGAAGCGGAGATTCAGAACGCTAAGGGAATTAGAGTGCAATAAGGAATATCTTCAAATAAAAACTACATGGAAGCATTCTGCGAACTTCTCTCTGATCTGTGCATTCAACTAGCAGAGTTGAATCTTACTTTTGATTCAGTAGTTCTGAAACACTCTTTCTGTAGAAACTGCAGTGAACATTTTTAGCACTAAGGCGCCTATAGAGGAAAAAGGAGTACTCTTGAAATAAAAACCACACAGAAGCATTCTGTGAGACTTGTTTCTGATCTCTGCATTCAACTAGCAGAGATTGAACGTTACTTTTCATTGAGCAGTTCGGAAACACTCTTTCTGTAGAAACTGCAAGCGGACATTTGGAGCGCTAAGGGGCCTATAGTGGAAAAAGAAATATCTTAATAAAAAAAATACACAGAACTGTTCTGCAAAAATTCATTCTGATCTGTGAATTTCAACTAACGAAGATGAACCATACTCTTGATTGGGAAGTTCAGAAAATCTCTTTTCTGTTTTAACTTGAAAGTGGACATTCAGAGCACCAAGGGTCCTATAGTGAAAAAGAAAATATCTTCAAATAAAAACTACAGAGAAGCATTCTGCAAACTTCTTTCTGATCTATGCATTAAAACTAACAGAGTTGAAACCATACTTTTTGATTGAGAAAGTTCTGAAACTCTCTTTCTGTATAAACTGCAAGCGGACATTCGAGAGCGCTCAGGGCCTACACAGTGGAAAAAGGAAGTTATCTTCAAATAAAAACTACACGGAAGCATTCTGCCAGTATTCTTTCTGACTGTGCATTCAACTAGCATAGTTGAACTTACTTTAGATCGAGGAGTTTGGACACTCTCTCTGTGGAAACTGCAGTGACCATTTCGGTGCGCTAAGGGGCCTAATTGTGAAAAAGGAATATCTTCAATAAAAACTACACAGAAGCGTTCTGCGAACTTCTTTCTAATCTGTGCTTCATTAGCAGAGTTGAAAGCTCACTTTTGATTGAGCAGTTTTTGAACACTCTTTCTCTTTGAACTGCAAGTGGACATTTGTGCGCTAATTGGCCTACAGTGTGGAAAAAAGGTATCTTCAATATAAAAACTAAGACAGAAGCATTCTGCAAAACTTCTTTCTGACTTGTTGCATTCAACTACAGAGTTTCAACCTTACTTTTGATTGAGAAAATTCTGAAAACTCTCTTTACTGTAGAAACTACAAGCGACATTCGGGGCGCTACAGAGTCCTATACTGGAAAAGAACATCTTCAATTAAAACTACAAAAGCATTCCACGAAACCTTCTTCAGATCTGTGCATTCAACAAGCAGAGTTGAAAGTTACTTTTATTTGAGGAGTTCTGAAACACTCTTTCAGTAGGAACAGCCAGTGGACACTCTGAGAGCTAAGGGTCCCATTGCGGAAAAATAATATCCTCAAATAAAAACTACACAGAAGCTTTCTGGGAAACTCCTTTCAGATCTTGGAATCAACTAGGAGAGTTGAACCTTACTTTTGATTCAGCAGTCTGAAACAATCTTTCTGTTGAAACTGCAAGCGAGATTTGGGGCGCTAAAAGGCCTATAGTGGAAAAAGGAATATCTTTCAAATAAAAACTACACGGAAGCATTCGGTGAAACTTCTTTCTAATCTGTGCATTCACTAAAAGAGTTGAACGTTACTTTTGATTGAGAAGTTCTGAAATTCTCTTTCTGTAGAAACTGCAAGTGGACATTCGGAAGCGCTAAGAGCACCTAAGGTCGGAAAAAGGAATATCTTCAAAGTAAAAACTACACAGAAGCATTCTGCAAAACTTCTTTCAGATCTGTGCATTCAACTAACAGAGTTGAACATTAGTTTTGATTTAGAAGTTCTGAAACGTTCTTTCTCTAAAAACTTCTAGCAGGCATTCAGAGCGTTAAGGGGACTATAGTGGAGAAAGGAATATCTTCAAATAAAAACTACACAGAAGCAATCTGCGAAACTTCTTTCTGATCTGTGCATTCAACCCACAGATTTGAACCTTACTTTTGATTGAGAATTTCTGAAACTCTCTTTCTGTAGAAACTGCAAGCGGACATTCAGAGCGCAAAGAGGCCTATAGTGGAAAAAGGGATATCTTCAAATAAAAACTACACAGAAGCATTCTGCGAAACTTCTTTCTGATCCGTGCATTCAAGTATCAGAGTTGAACCTTACTTTTGATTGTGCAGTTCTGAAACACTCTTTCTGTAGAAACTGCAAGCGGACATTCGGAGCACTAAGGGGCCTGTAGTGGAAAAAGGAATATCTTCAAATAAAAACTACGCAGAAGCATTCTGCAAAACTTCTTACTGATTTGTGCATTCAACTAAAAGAGTTGAACCTTACTTTTGATTGAGAAGCTCTGAAACTCTCTTTCTGTACAAACTGCAAGCGGACATTCGGGACGCTAAATGTCCTACAGTGGAAAAAGGAATATCTTCAAATAATTACTAGACAACAGCATTCCGCGAAATTTCTTTCTGATGTGTGCATTCAACTCGCAGAGCTGAAACGTACTTTTGCTTGAGGACTTCTGAAACACTCTTTCTGTAGGAACTGCCAGTGGACATTCTGAGCGCTAAGGGTCCTGTTTCAGAAAAAAGGAATATCTTCAAATAAAAACTACCCAGAAGCATTCTGCGAAACTCCTTTCTGATCCGTGCATTCAAGTATCAGAGTTGAACCTTTCTTTTGATTGTGCAGTTCTGAAACACTCTTTCTGTAGAAACTGCAAGCGGACATTCGGAGCACTAAGGGGCCTGTAGTGGAAAAAGGAATATCTTCAAATAAAAACTACACAGAAGCATTCTGCAAAACATCTTCTGATTTGTGCATTCAACTAACAGAGTTGAACCTTACTTTTGATTGAGAAGCTCTGAAACTCTCTTTCTGTACAAACTGCAAGCGGACATTCAGGGCGCTAAGCTTCCTAGAGTGGAAAAAGGAATATCGTCAAATAAATACTAGACAACAGCGTTCCGCGAAATTACTTTCTGATCTGTGCATTCAGAGGTGAAACTTTCTTTTGCTTGAGGAGTTCTGAAACACTCTTTCTGTAGGAACTGCCAGTGAACATTCTGAGCGCTAAGGGTCCTGTTTCGGAAAAAGGAATATCTTCAAATAAAACTACCCAGAAGCATTCTGTGAACTTCATTCTGATCCGTGCATACAATTAGCAGAGTTGAACTTTT